>NW_016195449.1:0-3030 GCF_001687245.7 Rhagoletis zephyria | reverse complement strand
TTTTTTGTTTAAATATTTTTGAGTTTCAATATATTTTGTTCAAGTTTTAGCTATAACAATTTTTCTATGACTAATAGTTTATCTCATAAATTTTTTAAAAACAAGCCAATTTAAGTGTGTTAAAAATTTAACTTACAATGTGTTCCAAAGTAATTTAGTTTTTCGAAGCCCTTTTATTTATATTCATCAAATGCACTTAAAATACATCAAAATGGACAAGTATAAAAAAACCTAAAATCCATTAGTTCTGCTTGAAATGGAACGCGCCTTTTATACATTTTTTTTTAATAAAACATATTCTATAACAAAATCATCTGAATCCGATTTTCAAACTTTATACAATATTTATAACATTTCATAAATATTTAAAAAACAATTCTTTAAATATTTTTTTTTGTATGCGATTTTCTAAAAAATTTAATTTCTATAATTTAATTTAATTTCTATAAATTGTGTATAGACTTTGAAAATCCGATTTACATGTTTTTATTTTCTAGAGAATATGCTTTATTTTAATAAAAACTTAACGAATATTAAATAAACAAAGGGAAAATTGCCAATACAGAAGACCAAAAGGGAGCGCTATTCAAATGGCCGGCACTGTATAACATAACCATAACATATAACCGGTTAAATAAGGACGCAACGACGGCCTAGAAGTAATACGTAAGTATCTACGTATTTGCCGCTGTGGGTCTGCGCACTTCCATAACGCAGGCAGTTTCCGTCTAAAGGGCTGTTTCCAGCACCCAAGAAAATCAAAAATTTCATACATATAAAATGATGCAACATAAATAGAAAAGAAATTTCTTTCTATCAAAATTTCTGAAATCAGTTTGCTGCTGTTAAGAAAAAAATGCTCGCATATTTATTTCTTCAAGAAAATTTACAACAAAAGCAAAGAGCAAAAAATTAAACAAAAAGTTTTTCTAATAGAGATCACCCCTTGGCAGGAAATGACAATGGTAAATTATGTGAGTAAACACTACGAAATTTTTTGTGCCAGGTGGCTATAAGGGCTCAAACCTTAGTCCGCACTACTAGCTTGGACCATCGAAGCCACTGTCAGAAATGGATAAATATTTCGCTCAAATAACTAGGAGGCAACAATGAGCTGCAAGTAGGTAAAACTCTTATTGCCTCAGCTAGGTACTTATTTGCTTTCAAAGAGGAGATGAGAGTGTATGCAGCTTGTGGAACGTTTGGCTGGATACTTTGGATGGCACAAAACACCTGAGTGTGGCCGGCATATATAAAAATAAGAGGGTTAGAGGGCGGAATATGAGTGCCTTGCCTTTGCAAGGATTAGGTGTAAGGTGTTTGCAGCGTTGAGAATTTTTAACACCTAAATATCTGCCGATAAAAAAAACAGCAAAATACGGTCTGAGGAGATTTCCCTTGAAGCTGGCAAATGTCCGAAACCTCAATATATTGCTGATGTGTGCAGCATTATCTGGGTATTATCATTATCTATCATAAAAAACTAACATTTAACCTTCATAGCTTTTTTACACACAAATTTAAAATATCTCAGAAAAAATTACTTCTCGAGGACCTCGTTTGAGTTTTCCAATAAATAATATGTCTCGTAGTTGGCTCCATGAAAATTTTGAATTATAAATTTAATTTCGAATATAATTTACATACATATTGTTTACTCTTTATTGGACTAATTACAAATTATATTCAACAATTTTTAATTTAATTCTTAATGCAAATGCAGAGAAAATTTAAAATGTTCCTATTTAATTCAAAACTAAGTTTATGTTTAAATAAAAATTAAATAAAAACGCGAAACTAACAAAAATTTTCTTTTGAATAAATTGCTTTCGTAAGTTGGCTAATAAAGAAGTAAGTGCAGAACTTGAATAGTGATGGTTTTTTTTGTATCCTAGGGCTCGCCGTGACCTTACAAATTTATCGTTATTTTACAATTTGCTTGCAAAGCAACAAAGTTGTCTTTGAACACAATTTTGAAAATTTAAAGTTTAAACCACAGAAGCGGTGAATATGGCCCCTTAATATGAAAATATAACTTTCGAAATTAAAATAAGTATTTCTTTTCAGTCCTCTATTTTCACTTCTCTTTTCTTTAAATTATTTTTTTATTTTGAAAACCACAATTTTATTTATTTTTTTTTTAAATATGCAAATGGAAATTGGTATTGAAGGCTTATTGAAGGGAAGTTACACGAGCAGAAAAATAACAAACCAATTCCAAAAGAATAGTTATGCTAAGTTACTTTCTTTAAACTTCTCAATAAATCAATCGAATTATTCCTTAAAAAGATGTAACTAACTGTCAACAATTGTACGCTAATATCAAGATTTTTGTGAATTAATTACGATTCGAACTACAAAGAGGACGTTAAATACGGATTTTGCATTTGCCAAATTTCCCAACGATTTCATGGGGTCAAACGAACTTTAAGGATATTCGAAAATATTCAGACTTTCCTGACTAACTGGATTTCTAACAGTTTTTCGCTTAAATTTCTATAATTTTTTAAGAGAAATATTTTTTTTTCATAATTTCTTGTAATTCACTATTTATATTTTTATTTATTTTATTTTGTGTTAGTTAAAAAAAAATGTTGGTAACCAAATTTTGTATTTCTTTATAGTTTTCAAATGAAATAAATATTTTTCATTTTATTTTATCAATTTTCTATTTCTGTTTTCTGTTCCAACACAAATGCAATTCAAGATTTTTTATATGTCAAATTTTGTTAAATCACTATGCCACATAATTTCAATCCAAAGTTTGTGAATTGCATATTTTTTAAACTTTTCCATTATGCTGCTTTTTCAAACTTGTTTTCATTTAAAGTTGCACTTTGTTTTTGTAAAACATAGTACTACTATACACAATTATATATACCGCACACTTTGCTGTAGTAAACACGAAACCCCGTTAAAGAACCGCATTTATAGGAATTTCGAACGAGTTTAATTTATTATATTTATGTACATATGTATGTACTTATGTATACACTTGCATGTTTGTATGTTTGTACAATATGTATTTCA
>NW_016195448.1:0-3030 GCF_001687245.7 Rhagoletis zephyria | reverse complement strand
CCAAAACAGCGCTACTTGAGCAATTTACGAAAAGTATAAACATCATAAGCACGGTTTATGTCACAAAATTTACCTTCTTGTTTTATATCATGACTGAGGGTAAGCTTCTTTTGCTACATAATTACTCCCTTCCCTTACTTTGTACGATGTATCTTTCAAATTTCAATGGGCCGTATTTTATGCCCAGGCATGCGTGACCGCGTGATTGCCTAATGTGGCCTCGACTTACGTCGCTCATGCTTATCTTTGTATGAATGCATATGCGTGTATATTGTGTATACATTTATTAATTTGTATCTTATCAAATACATTTCGTATCATATCCTTGAAACTAGCTTAAACCAGTAAAATTTTGGGTTTTTTGTCCCGACAAAATCAATAATATATATCTTGCTTATCTAACACCGCAGAACTGATATTGTTCATAACTATATTTAGCGTATTGATTCTGCAAAATGCGTATGTGAATTTGATAAATAAAAGGTAAGATTCGAGCGCATGAAAAATTTGCAAACATACTAGCGGTTTTATTAAATATTTTTCCATTGATAAGAATAACAAATAATATGCAGCTTGCCGATAAGGTGCTAAGAATAATTTTAATAAAAACGTTTATTTATAGACATATGAATATACATATGTAGATATTTGATAATATGTACAATGATAAGTACTGTACTGTGTCGTGCCGCGCCGTCCTCCCCCTCCGCCGACCTATCAAAGAAGTATTGACTAAATCCGCTTTTTGCATGTATATTTCATAGAAGTCATGCACATTTTAAAAATTGACATAATTTATAGATACTTATATATATATGTACGCATATTATGTAATTTACAACTTTACCTTTTACGTGATTTGAATATTTTGGCCATGTCGGGAACAATCCGTCTGCAGAAAGGACAGAGAATAGAATATTCTACTTCACTCAGAAAAAAGTCAGCTAATATATGAACTGTAATAACTAAACCTTTTTCTCTGTGTATATTGTGTACGTGGACATTTGTGGTTGGGGCAAAATACAGCAAACATTTTGTCACAATGCGGAATATCTTAGCATGTGCTAGATAAGTAAGTGCGTTTCCATTAATTTCCAAGCAGATACACCGTGCGACAAAAGCAAAAAAAAAAAANTTAAAGTTTAAAGTCGATTTTCTCAAAACCGTGATTTGTAACATTCGACATCCGTTTTCTGAGACGACGATTTGTGGTTGGGGCAAAATACAGCAAACATTTTGTCACAATGCGGAATATCTTAGCATGTGCTAGATAAGTAAGTGTGTTTCCATTAATTTCCAAGCAGATTACACCGTGCGGAAAAAACAAAAAAAAAAATTCGAAACACATAAAGCAATCACGAAACTGTGGCCTAAATATATTAAAACTGCATTTTTAGTTTTTTTCTCTGACGTCAGGGTCTTTTTTTAAAAGTACTTAGAAATTTCAAAGATATGAATACAACCAAAAATTATTTAATAAATTCATTCCAATATAGCAAAACAGTGTGCGCACCAAATGAAAGAGAAAATTCTGTATATATAAAAAAACTAAAATTCTTTGGCTTACAAGGACGAATAGGTATTGAAAATGTTATTTTAATTAGTTTAATTTTTTAAGCGAGTAAAGTTTGAAGAACGAAATGCGAGGATATGGTCGAGTGCATATTAGTTCTTATTATATAATTTAGCCGAAAATAATTATTGTGAAATTTCAATTATTTTCAATGATAAAATGTGAAAAGGACCTTTTCAATACCTAAAAGGCTTATGCACCAAAAAACTTAATCGGCAGAATTTTCTCGTTATTTTGATAGTCATACAGGTTTTCTACATTGCACTGAATATTTTTGAATGATTTTNGTACTTAGAAATTTCAAAGATATGAATACAACCAAAAATTATTTAATAAAACCATTCCAATATAGCAAAACAGTGTGCGCACCAAATGAAAGAGAAAATTCTGTATAATTAAAAAAACTAAAATTCTTTGGCTTACAAGGACGAATAGGTATTGAAAATGTTATTTTAATTAGTTTAATTTTTTAAGCGAGTAAAGTTAGAAGAACGAAATGCGAGGATATGGTCGAGTGCATATTAGTCCTTATCATATAATTTTGCCGAAAATAATTATTGTGAAATTTCAATTATTTTCAATGATAAAATGTGAAAAGGACCTTTTCAATACCCAAAAGGCTTATGCACCAAAAAACTTAATCGGCAGAATTTTCGCGTTATTTTGATAGTCATACAGGTTTTCTACATTGCACTGAATATTTTTGAATGATTTATTGAAATAATTATATTTTTCAAATCTCAAAGGCCTTAAAAAATCCTGACTTCAGAGTGGAAAGCTAAGATTGCAGATGTACTATATTTGGCCCATGGTTTCGCAAATATATCAATTTTTTTTGTGTGAAATTTACTGTCGCACGGTGTCATCAAACATTTGTCGTGAGCTGAGTAAATATCTATGTACTTACAGACTTTTGCACATACATACATATGCACTGGTGAAAGCATAGGCACATAGTTATGTAGAATATTTTATGGCGCAATATGGTCCATATATTGGAGATATGAGCAAATTCACTATGTGAAATTAGGGTTCTTTGGTCCAAATTCGAGTTTGTGAGAGTTAATTCAAAAATTTAGCTTGATTAAAGATACGATCAGATGTTCATAATAAAAATAACAAATGGGAGGGACAGACAGATTAACGTCTTAAACGAACGGCGATCGCATTTTTATAAGAAGCTGATGTTCGTGGCAGAAATAAACTAGAGGGTATTTCATTGCCTGCCTGTTAGNGCAAATATATCAATTTTTTTTGTGTGAAATTTACTGTCGCACGGTGTCATTAAACATTTGTCGTGAGCTGAGTAAATATCTATGTACTTACAGACTTTTGCACATACATACCTATGCACTGGTGAAAGCATAGGCACATAGTTATGTAGAATATTTTATGGCGCAATATGGTCCATATATTAGAGGTTTACGCCGACAGGCTTTGCGGCGGCGGCGTGGTCA
>NW_016195444.1:0-3030 GCF_001687245.7 Rhagoletis zephyria | reverse complement strand
TTTCAAATCGGTTCCGAAATATTTTCCATTTCCATTTGTACTTCCAATGGAAAAACAGTACCGATTTTTATTTTGTATGGGAAGTGATGCAGTCTAATGTACCCATATGCAAGGAAGTATGTGCATATGTACTTATCTAAAATGAATTATATGGTTGCGCTTGCATTGCTGGGTGTGAGGGGAGTAGTTGGTGAAATGTGAGACATTTGTTTGCCGCGCGCATGCATATGGCATAAAATAAATGAAAGGATTTTGAGTTTAATATTAGGGTCATCGTATTTTTCCTGAGCTGTGATTTGCTTGTGATTTTGCCATATCCACAGCAGATTTAGTAAACTCCAAAAGCATAGAAATTATTCAAAAGTAATCCTTACATAACAAATATAAAGAAAACATATTTTAGACACACGCATTTCTTGCAAGGTTTTGGTGTTGCCACCGAACAGAAGACGATATTTAAAGAAGTTCAAGCGTGAAACGAGCGCCATTTAAAAAGAACGTGTGTCTGGACTACACTACGGAAATGAAACTGCCTTCAATTCAGTTGTTATTATACCCGAGCGCACTTGTGCACAAGGGTATATTAATTTTGTTCACATAACGGTTGTTTGTAACAGGCAAAACGAATCGAGATAGATATAGACAAATGTATACATAAATGATCAGAATGAAAAAAGAAATCGATTAAGCCATGTCTGTCTGTCCGTCCGTCTGTCCGTCTGTCCGTCTGTCCGTCTGCACGATAACTCGAGCAAAAATTGAGATATCTCAACGAAATTTGGTATGTAGGTTTCCCTTAATCNTCATATAACGGTAAATTTCAGAACTGCTTGAAACTTCAAAATTTCGAAATCTAAGGACTCTAATTTACTCAAAATTGATACGCCCCGGCTTACCATATAGCCGTAGCTTTCGGTAAGGCGAAAAACATATATTTAATACGTGCGCCGGGTATTTAATGTTCGGCTCCTCCCGAACTTAGGCTTTCTTACTTGTTTATTTCCTATGGAACTATTTAAGGGAGTTTTCTACAGTTGCAAAATCAAATTGTTTGTTGTTTTTCCATAACATTTTTCATTAGAAAGGGTCTCCAGCTCAATAAAAGTGTTAAATATTATTATTCTATCGTCACTAAATAGCCAAAAAACAAATAATGAATTCCTTTAGCAATATTGCATAAAAAGCATTTATAAATTAAAGCTATCCAGTTAGACTAGGTGATTATTCGATTACTCGAGCAAGTTGGTTATTCAGTATGGTTAACCATTAACTCGAGAAATTGAGTTTTTGATTACTCTAAACGATGATTATCGAGTAGCTTAAAATATGATTACTCAACAAAAGGAATTCTTTTTCTTTAAGAGCTTGCTTTGGAAAATTCTTAACTTCTTTTTTACAATGTGTATCTATGAAAATATATTTAATTCCAATTTTCGAAAACAGAAACTTTGTTTTTCAAAATATCAAGGGACTTCTACTTCTTTATACATATGTATGTATACATGTCTATATATGTAAAAAGTACTTTGAAAATTGTATTACTCATTTTACTTATAATGTTATTATTTTAGTTTTCGGTTAATCAAAATCTTGATTACTCGAGTAAGTGAACTTCTGAGTAATCATAATTTTAAATTAATCGAATAATTAAGTTAAATCTGGCAATATTCTTTGAACTCACCACAGTCTTTCGAATGGCAAAAGTCTTTGGTGAAACTCTTGTCAATTCTGGCAAGTCTCATTAAAGCTCTTTTCTGTCTTTCGAAGACTAATTGAAAGATCTACTAGCGATAAGGTCATAGCGTTGTTCTGTTGGTCTTTTAGTTATAAGTTTTCCAATTATAGAAATAAAAAAAACAGTTTAACATGTCGAAACTGTTCAGCTTACATTATATAAATTTAAAATTAAATAAAAAAAATCTTCTTAAACCAATATAATCTTAAAATTAAGTTAAAAAAAAATAATTTTGCATTCAAAACAGAAATAACTAAGAAAGTAAATTGAAAACGGGGGAAAAAACATTATAAATACAACTGAAAACATTATTTAAAAAAAAAAACAAAGGAAAAAATCCGCTGCCAGAGGGTTCGAGCCACGGATCTCTCGAAGGGCTTAGAGCACTCGGCTTTTGGGACTGTAGGAGCAGCGTGCGCAAAATGACATACATACATACTTACAAGCTTAGTCATCTCCTTTGGGAATATGCCCAATGTCAAAAGAAAGTTGGCAAGGGAATGTAAGTCTCAGAATTAGTTCTCGTCTTCGTCTGCGTATTCATCATGTTTTCACATTCTCCTTCGTCTTCATCTACGTATTCGTGTACGTCTTGGTCATCACCTTCGTCCTTGTCTTCAGATTCGTCTTCTCAATCCACCTTCTCCTTCCTCGCATTCGACTTCGTGTTTGTGTTAATATCCGGTTTCGTATTCATATTCGACTTCAATACGACAACAATCACTTAAAACGTTTTAAATTTGATATTCAGAACCTTAAGCCACTTTCGCATAAGCACAGCACGCCAGCATTGCTGATATTTCTACTAAACAAGACAGCCAAAGGCTACCTCAGTGGCATTGCAAGCAAAAGAGCTCCTAAATCTTGTATAACAAGCAGATACAAAAAAAAAATTAATAAAATAGTACTACATCTAATAATATCTTAATAACAGTTATGATAAAATCCCGATAAAATACGAAAATTCGGGCGGTGTGTTGTTCGCTTGTTGCAATATTCTTCAAAAATTGCTGCTGGTGAATTTAAGTAAATTATAGGTTCAATAACCAAAAACAAGGCATGTTGCATGCACCGATAAATATACGTATATGCCAGTACCCACAGTTATTGTGTAATCGCTAAAAATGCTTGCGGGCAGAAGGAACGCTCCCACAAAATGCCGCTGTAAAAGCTACCATAAAGCGAAAGCTTTGATTGAGAGTAGTTGTAAAACGTTTGCCAATCATTTTAATACTACTGGCTGCGCATATAAATACATATACATATGTATATATGTATGCATGCATATACTCCTA
>NW_016195443.1:0-3030 GCF_001687245.7 Rhagoletis zephyria | reverse complement strand
AAATGTTTAATATAGATTCGGATGCAGATTTTTTACTCAGTAGTGGGAGGGAAGGGCACAATATTTGGTGTGTCATGGAGAAATCGCAGGGACGACAAACCTCTTTGTTAAGCACTATTATAGCTCCTTTTCCCCTTATTCCCAAATATTTAATTACTAAATCATTACGTAAATCTCCACATAAATAAACATATGAATTTAAAATAATGCTTGAGCTTTTCTTTTAATTCAAAATAAGAAGATTAATACAAATTAATGCAACTATTTGCTTTAATTTTAATTTTAATTATAATTTTAATTTTAATTTTAATTTTAATTTTANCAAGCAATGTAAGTGAATTAAAATGCATATATTAAAAGGTTAATTCTTTAATATAATCTCTACCTTTCACACTATTCACAAAAAAAATCTTTTTTTCCTTTTAAATTGCAATTAGAAATCTGTGACAACACTGTTTGCATCAGACGCGTGAGTGACTTATTCTATGGTTAATATGGTGCTATTAAAATTAACCGAGTCATCGAAATTTATAGAGGTATCCAATGTTTATCGAGTTATCAGTTTTTATCGACTTACATACAGACATTTTTGGTTATCGAAGTTAATCAAGCCGAGTTTCGAAAATAATTGAAATTAATCGAGTTATCGATTTTTGTTGAGTTATTGGATTTAGATTTTTGAAATTCGTTAGCAAACCTCTCCAACGGTATTAAAAAATATAAAAACGGTGGAATTTCGACAGTAACTGGCACTCCTACTACAGCCTGTAAATCTTCCGCAGGATCTTCCGCTCTATAAGTTCAAGAGCTACTACGTTAGCTGTTTTCATTGTCCATGCTTCTGCGCCTAGTAGTTGTATGACGAAAACTGTCCGAGTGACAAGAAACTGACTGCGCAACAAATGAACTGAAATAATTTCCGGTTTCTTAAAACATTTATTTTTTTGCATAGTAGACTAGGATTGTGCGAATATTCGCATTTGCAAAGGCTGAGCTTCGGAATTAATTTTAACATTCGCATTCGCAATAATCAATGCGGAGCTTGTGCAAGTGCACTGACAAAATGCATATCTGGCAAACCAAATGACAAATTGTAGCAAAAAACTTTTTATGTTGGAGAGATGCGACGTTAGGTCGTGTTACCCAGGCGCCGCACATAGGCGCATTTGTTTAAGATAACTGGTCAAAAGTTCGATTTATCATCTTTGATTCAAGTGTATTTTAACATATTTAGGGAGTACACAAGGTGTTGTATACTGGCGTATTGTTGTATGTCGTAAACTTTAAACATCTAAAACTGTATTTAAGGGATACGCCGGCTACCATAAAAATACAAGTTCTATTATGAAGTTCTACACCGATAAAAAATAGGTGGTTGTGGTTTCAAGTCCTCTAAATATTCATTTAGCCGTTAAAAACTTTACGACCTACAACAATACGACACTTACAATACCTTGTTAACCACCTAATTATTTCTCAAGCTATATAACCGAGCTATCAATGGGCAGTCATACAAGCTCTCACTTCTACTTGATCTTTGACGTCATTTTAAATGGGGCACTATGAATAATTTATTTTAAGCAAAAATTTCAAAAAACTGTGCTCATCCGCCTTAAAACATGAAAGCGCAGCGAGTGCAAGGAATGGAACAACAAAGCAGTTTTAATAGCTTATGGCACCGACAGCGGTGCGTAATTAATTGTGACTACCTGAAACTAAGAAAAGTCGATCTCAGCAATTAAAAATAATAATAGCAGGTGAACCTTTTGCAGAAGCCACCCTGGAACTAAGTAGCTCGGAGACCCTCACTATCCATGGTTCCAAATGGTTTCATTCAAAATTTTCAAGGCAACAATTTATGTGCCATATCCACCATCGCACCTTAAGCACACACTTTTCCAACCAGTCAGGAAGAAAGTATTAAAAAATGAATTACAAAAACTTAAATCGAGAACCGCTAATGCCGTTACAGGTTCTCCAAATTCTGAGACAGCTAAAGGAATGATAGTGTCTGATTCTTTTGAAAAAGATTCCGAAAAAGCTGACACATCTGGTTTGGCTTGTAAGCGGTGTGTAAACAACAATCTTGCCATGATGCTAGTCTCTTCAAGTGAAGATGAAAGTGAGGAGGATACATCCGACCTTTACAGCCCCGATTCAATCCTCAAAAAGCAATTAGTCTTGCGCCGCAATAAAACAATAAGTATATATGACTGAAGGTCATCTCAACTAGTGCAACGTCAATCGAAAATAATTCAAAATATTGTCAAGCTTCCCACGCAGATATTTGTCGCCTCGAGTGAACAGTTATTTAGTTGCGCAAGTTTGATTTACGAACCTTTAAGAAACAGCTTTAACCTGAAAAGACAGCAGCATTACTTTTTATTAAATATAATGCTTCAATTTTTAATTTCAAACACAATAAAATCAACGCTATAAAAAATTACTAACTTTTCCTTGTAATTGCATTCTAAATAAGTACCTTGGTAACAATTTAATCTATTCAGCAAATCGGCTATGAAAAGTTTGTATAAATTCTGGTGTTGCATACTTCACGGGGCTATTTTTTTTTACCTGCTTATAAGATGGTAACAAAATTTACCAGTGCGTAGAATGCGAAAAAGGTTTAAAAATTACCAGAAACTTTATTTAGCGGTAACAAACAAATTTTGTTATCAACGCAGAATAGACTTAATTTACTTAACCAAATTATTTCTTAAAAATACTTGACATCCGCATCCGCATTCGCATCCGCGTATGTCTAAAATTCCACATTCGCAACATCCCACTATGGATTTTCCATTTGTGCGAACTTTAAGGTTCCGTAATCGTTTTCATAAATCAATTCTCCCCATGGTATTGGAAAATATAGCTTTTCGTAATTCGGATAGAGAAAATTTTGCTAAATTCGTAATAATACGCAAATAATAATCAATCTGAAAAAGCGGATAAATTAGCGGATATAATCATCCTAAACGCCGCCCACAAATATACATATATAAATATTTTTGTCCACCTAGCTTGTTCCAC
>NW_016195442.1:0-3030 GCF_001687245.7 Rhagoletis zephyria | reverse complement strand
TTACAGCGAGGAGAGAGACGCGAAGTTGGCCATTCATCTTGTTTCCTAATTCCCCGCGTATAGCGTTCTCCACTTCTGGAGCCGTGGTTAGGTAGTCCATGCCCAGAACTTCTAGACGTAAACGTCTAGTGAAAATACGGGCGTCTCCAANCGGCAGATAATCCAACCTACTCGCAGCTTCCCCTTTTCAATAAGAGTCCGGCCTGGCAGTTCATCGATTTCCACCACGGCCATTCTTTGTTCTCGCGAGTTTACAGCGAGGAGAGAGACGCGAAGTTGGCCATTCATCTTGTCTCCTAACTCCCCGCGTATAGCGTTCTCCACTTCTGGGGCCGTGGTTAGGCAGTCCATGCCCAGAACTTCTAGACGTAAACGTCTAGTGAAAATACGGGCGTGCNCCTGTTTTTTTTATCTAATTTCAAGCACTTTTTAATTTTATAGCCACTTACACAATATTCACAATAATATATTTAAGTGATGATATATAATTAACTTACTTAAATTATTCACCAAGGATAAGTAAGTTCCCTCTTAAAATGCCTGCTGCAATTGTCCTCGTTGACGTTCTGGCTAATGGCTGAAATTGTCCTCGTTGACGGTCTCGCTAATGGCTGATTATCACTTATCGTCCTTGCTCGGTGACTGTAGTAATCGTGCTTGCTTGGTGATTGGAGTTATAGNAGTCCATGCCCAGAACTTCTAGACGTAAACGTCTAGTGAAAATACGGGCGTCTCCAAGCTGGCCAATGGCAGTGCGCACATTTTCCTTAAATGCTGAGTGGTCGCCACAGTGCTCCATATTACTGTTAGCGATTAATCGCGTAATAAGGTCAACTGTCAAGTCACCGTTCGCCATATTCCTGTTTGGTATTTAAATTATTTTCCGTATATGTAATAAAATTAATAATTCTTTTTATGTTTTTTTTTAATCTAATTTCCAGCACTTTTTTATAGCCACTAACACAATATTCACAATATATTTTAGTGATGATATATAATTAACTTACTTAAATTATTCACTNGAGCCCCACGTTGGGCGCCAATTATGTTTCCCCATTTGGGAAACAGTAAAAAAGTATATATTAATCCGCGTCTTCGCGGATAAATTAAAACTCGAGTTGTTTAAATTACAAACTTTGAGAAAAGAACCGTCTTTATTTTCAATCTTAGCCTATTTATACATTTATTATGTTTACTTAATAATTAATTTCACCATAAGGCGTTGGCATTGCATCACGCTATGATGAAATGCCAATGTCTTGGACAAAGAAGTTATTTGACGCCTTTGAATGGAATTTTCCATTCGGAGCGGAAAAAATATATCAAATTTCAATTCTGAAGAAAGAAGTTAAATGAGTCGCAATTATGCAGCTGCATAATTGCTGAGTATGCGAAATTGTATTATGAATCTGTAAGATACAAATTATGCTTTTTCCAATAAGCAATATTGTTTATATTAATCATTGTGCCGCTATGTGTGATCTGCCGTTAACTTACACGCCTCTCTATATATTATTCAGCTGGTCCATAAGTGCGTTAACTGCACCAATCCATCTCGTTACGTTGTCCTGAAGCGAATCCATCCTGGGAATAAACAAGGAAAAATGCAGACGAAGTGGTTATTTTTACTCACAACACTGCAAGGATCATTTATTTGCCGCCTGATTATTTTTTGATTAGTTTCACTTAAGCATTTTAATAGCTATTGATATTTTATTTACTGGCTTCTTTTAGATAGCCTTTTAGCGAATTTTTATTTTTCACTTTTATTTAGTATATTTTTTTTTTTTACATTTTACAATCACTTGGTTCACTTAATCACTAATTTGATTATACTGATTTTACTCTCCTACTAACAATACTGGTCCCCACTCCGGGCGCCAGTTATGGACAGAAGGTCCTGAAGAACTAAAAAAAAAATAAAGGGCCAATTGCCATGGACTCGAAAGAGATAATTAAACGTTATAATAAGAAGCACTTTATTGATACAGTCGTATAACACTAATCGTTATTTACAGTAGTACCCTGTACAGTAGTATAGCCTGTTCCGCTGCCAGACATACGCGACGTCAGTGAGCCGCCTTGGCCTTGAATTCCCACAGGTGAATTGGAATGTGCAATACACTGATTTCACAACCGTGTGAATTGGAATTATGCTGACACCGCTGCAATGCCTAATGCATTGGCTCCGTTATACTTATGGTTGCGTAAGCATTAGCCAGAGGTGCTAAGTGTGGCCGACGTTGCCCATAGGTGTCTGATAGCGTTGCGCAATATTATGCAACATGTTGGGTGACGGCGGATGTGTTAACTCCTCCCTCCTTTAAAGATCTGTGTCCCGCAGATTAGATGAACGTTCCTCGGTTTTTGAATTAGCCTTGTTGTCAATGTTCAATGCAGGTAGGTGTATCTTCGCCGAAATCCTTCTCCAAATATGCCAAAGGAATAGCGTCAGTATGACTAACAACAATGGGTTCCAGGCTGGGCGAGAGGGAAGAAAAAGAATAACTGCTCTGCTGGTTTAAGTGCAACTGACTCCACACTATGTAGAGCGTTATGTGTGGACTGTATGTATTTTGGTATTTTACTGTTCAGGCCGGTATGTGTACATGTTTTTATATCTTTATGTTTATCCATGAACATTTGGCGGGTGTAAAAGACTTATAGTAATTTGATCTTTTGATTTACATTGGTATATGACATAAAATATTAAAAGGCATATGACAAGTAAAACTATTAGTATTGGGGACAAATGTCCGCTATGATTTTTTAAGTTTAGGTTGCTTATCTCTAGTTCAGTTTTGGCCAATTTTTCAATATCCTTTTTGAGTTTGTCTAACTCCTTGTTACTGCTTATATTGTTGATTTGTAGTGGAACTATCCTGTCCTCAGAAATGCTGTTTATGTCTGTGGCTATTCGATCCTATTCTGTATTGATTGTGCTCTGCATTTTAAATATTTGTAGACCTGATAGCGTTATACCTTCATGTCTGGCTGTGCAACCAGATTTGATGAAAAGAATACCTTGCG
>NW_016195441.1:0-3030 GCF_001687245.7 Rhagoletis zephyria | reverse complement strand
CACTGATGCTCAACGCCGAGGAAAAGCCCGTACTACTGTGCTTTATTAGTGGCAAAAGTGTGCACATTTTGAAAAAAAGTAAATGACACAACGGGACTTTACTGGCAGAAAAAATCAGCAGTTTTCGCAACTGAAAGCGAATTTTCGTTTAAGAGGACATCATCGCAGCGGCAATATATGACATTGGATGTTCGACGCAGAGATGATGGTGATGCCTTCCTAACGCATTAATGAGCGAGAGTCAACGTAGCAACAGCAGCAGCAGAAGCATCGGCAGCCTTAGCATCATCATCATCAGCAGCAGCAGCAGTGGTAGCCGAAGCACAAGCTGTGCACCAGCCCAGCAGCAGTAGCACTGCGTAAGCGGCAGCAGCTAGGTTAGGATTCAACTTTTAACTTCCACTCTTAGGAAGAGAGAGAGAGTCAACGTAGATGCTGCAGTGGCAAGAGCACAGTGGACTGCTGCTGCTGCTGCTGCCGCTTACATGATGGTGCTGCTGTCGACGACTTTTTGCTTGAGCTGCACTTTGGCTGCGGCTGCTGCTGCTGTCGCCGTTTGTGCTGCTGCTGCTGATGATGGTGGTGGTGGTGGTGCACTGTGCACAGCTTGTGCTTCTTCCGCCACAGCCGTTGCGGCGACGGCGGCGGCCGCGGCGGCGACTGCTGCTGCTGCTGCTGCTGCTTCTGCCACTGATGATGATGATGATGATGATGATGATCGTCGTCGTCGCCGTCCCCTTCTTCTTTCTCTGGTTCTCCCTCCAAAATCTCCTCAAGGAAAGGCAGTCGAAAGAAGTGCGAGCAACGCATGCGTGGCTGCATTAGCACGTGAAAGTGAGCGACAGCAGCATCAGCCAGAGAGACGCCGTTTTCCCCGACGATCGGGGGCACCAGATGGGCAGAGCTGTCCAGTCGGGGGCACTGCAGTTAGCGGCTCAACATCCAAAAAACAACTCCAAATCAAAATTTTGTAATCAGATTTTATTTAAATTCTACCAATTCTTGTTTGCTTAAAAATAACTTGATTCTAAAAATTAAATTACTTCCTGTTTTCAACCGATTTGTTCTAATCTCTAACTTGTTTGCTTTCCGTCGCCGCCAGACGTCGCTCGCTCATGTCCCATCTTGTGCTTCGTTGCCGACGCCAAAAAGCGGTGTCTGTGCGAGCGACAGCATCAGCAGCCATATTTACTAGACTGACAGAGGGAGAGGGAGAGAGAGACACCCGAAATCCATTGCCGTCCAGCAGCAGCAGCAGCAACACCAACACACACACACACACATACTTCACACCTAGGCACCGCCGCCGCCGCCCTTTCTCGCCGACAGACCGACTTCCCCGACTTTACCTCCTGAGGCCTGTGGCCAACCAGCACCTCTGCAGTGACTGAGTGTTGAAGAAAAAAATAACAGTGAGTTTGAGTGTGTTTGCTTGTGAAGAAGACAGGCTGCGCAATCATCATCACCACCATCATCATCACTACCATCACCACCACCACCACCATCACAAACCCTTCAGTATCCCCGCTACGTTCACCACCAAACACAATGTTCGGCGTCTGACGCCTCATTCCACCTTCCAGTAGACTGCTTCTAATTACCTCAAACATCAGCCGACTTTTTCACTAGGTTGTTTTTATTTTCCAATTTTTCATTCACTAACAGACGCTCTTTTCAGATCAGCAGCATCATCCTCATCACCACCACCAATTGGCCTTACTACTATTTACATAACCAAACATTTAGTTAGCAATCTAATTGCCATTTCCAATCATGGAGTTTAATATGCACCCCTCGCCATATAACAACAACTACATCCGTCGATTTGAGCAGATCATCTCCACTCACAATGACTCTAGCAATAGTAGCAACAACAGTTTACTTTCAAAGAACCGTAAAAGACCACGACTGTCTCCGGAGCAGCGAGAGCAAATCAATTCCAAACGAAGAGTTTCCTCCTTGACTGATGAACAGCGAGAACGTCGAAACTCTAGGTAAATACAAGGCTTTTAGTTGAGCCTTACTAAATACCTTTTACCTTTCTAGGCGGCGTATAACTTACATAACTCCTGAAAAGCGAGAGCAAATAAACAGCAAACGACGCGTGAGCTCGCTTACTGCCGAGCAGCGTGAACGTCGCAACTCAAAGTAACTCTTGACAGCGGTGAACTCCTTCACATCTTCACTATACGCTTCTCTCTTTTTTCTCCCCCACCTCTTCCCATTTCCTCTCTCTTTCACGCTTTCAGACGCCGTGTCTCCTCGCTGACACCTGACCAACGAGAACAACGTAATATAAAACGACGCATTAGTTCTATGTCTAATGAGCAACGTGCAGTTGCCAATACCAAACGTCGTCGCACCACTAGTACCCCTCAGCAAAGCAGCAGCGCCGCCAGCAGCGTCGCCGCGCTGGGCATGCAGCCGGGAGGACTGAACCACGCCGGGCAGATTCACCTCGACCTCCAGGGACTGCAGCAGCAGCACCAGCAGCAGATGCGCCTGGCGCAGGTGGTGCCCCAGCGCTCCTCAACGCAGCCCGTCCACCGGTCGGCGCAGCAGGCGGCGGTGAACAGCAGAGCAGCTCCGCAGCACCTCGTGCAGCAGCACCCAGCCCACCAGCAGCAGGCGCACAGCCAGCACCCGCAGTTCCTCACCTCCATGCACCTGGACCCTCACGCCGGGAAGAAGAACGCCACCGTGGCCGCCGCTGCCGCCGCCAACAACTTCAACTCGCAGGCGACCATGATGATGGCCGCCGACTCGAACCACCTCGGCTCCTATGGGAACCTCTTTCGCCAGGCGAAGATCCCCGTCTACACGCCGCAGGACCTGGAGATTATCAACTCCATCACCCGCAACTCCACCACCATCATCAACATTAACCGCCGGTGCTGATAGCGGCGGCGTCTGACCTGCATACCACCACCACCACCACGACGACCACCATCAACACCACCACCACCACCTCGTGGTGCATGTCATTCGCCAGCGGGACACTACTACTTCGACTGACGTCACACACACACA
>NW_016195440.1:0-3030 GCF_001687245.7 Rhagoletis zephyria | reverse complement strand
ATAAACTTGGCCAATTTATTTTGTTTACTGGCAGTTTAATGTTGCTACTGACTTATGTTCTCTGAGAATGAGCAGAAGGTTACGTGCTATACGAGAGATTGAGAGTCATTTCTTTAGTTGGAGGAGCAAGCGAAAAACATTTTTTCAACTATTTTTATATGTATAGTATATATTTTTGTTATGTCTTGAATTTTTTAACCTCCTAAGAGCAATTTTAAATTTTTTTAAAGCATGCGTTTATAAAAGATGCGTCTTGAGAAAAATATAACACAGGTGGAAGTACAACAGTTACCTGGGGGAATTTGTTAAGCATTTTTGTAATACGGGACTAAAATACTTAACAGTACTGCAAATAATTAAGTAGATGGTTTGCCTTTCTGGCAAAGATTTAAGCTATTATTTAATTTTATTGAAGGGCTATTAACAGCATGCTAGTTGCAAGTCAACCATATTAAATAAATATAAATAAATCGTGGACAGACCATAGATTCAGAAACGGCTATTTCTGAGAAGCTTTTGAAAGAAACCTGCAAAGTCTTGAATCAATTGGCCCTACGTTTTTATAGATACGACATTTTCACCAACCTCACCAAAGTGGCTTTTGCGTATTAAATAAACTGCAATAAATGTTGATGCTCTCTGGCTAATTTCCTGTACTTATGCATACAGAACGACCAATGCACTTTGTCAACCTGGCTTCTATTAAATCTCTCAAATCCAATGACGTCTTGTCAATGGTTTTGGAATAGACAATAAGTAAAGACACTGCAATGGTCTGGAAGCCTAAAGCGAATGCTAAACGAGAGTTTCTTTGAGTGTATCCAACTCTCTGTTCTTAGATTAAGGTTAGAGCCATCCGTGTAGACAGCTGTCGAGTTATTTGACTCAATGCCAGCCCTAAGCAGAAGTATGCGAAGAAGTTGTAGCCCTATGGGCGTACATCTTTTGAGGGATTTCGCTGACCTAAAAGGGGTTAGATCGCCGAAACAACAGCCCTTGGTCGGGTAAAACTCAAGTCATTCCGGTACGTAGAACCTGCTGTAGTAGGAACGCTGAACTCATACCTGAGCAGACTAAACGAGGGTGTTCTAAATGAGTGCCTGGCATGCAGAGAGTCGCTCCATGACTCACAGCATCTCTTCGTATGCCCTCTGAATGCTACCCTACTAACGCCCCTGTCCCTGTGGAGAGACCCCGTCAAGGCTGCACGCTTCCTGAGGCTACCGTTAGTAGAGCTTGACGACAACGATTGAGGGACTAACCGATCTGGGCGGGGTTATTGTGGCCGCTACAACAACAACAGCGGTAGAGTTATCTTGGAGGCTCATCGAAGGGATACGAGAGGAGAAATTGTTCTCGAGTTCTAGAAGCGGTGTCGTGTAGTCAGGGGAGCTTAAAGTATCGGGGTAGTTAGTTATAAGACTGGTATGTTGGTTATTTGATGTCCGATTTCTATAAATGACATTTCGTTGTAAAGGTTTTTAACACCTTGCTGGTAAATTCTCAGAATTTTTGCTGCTGGATAATTTTATTCAAAGAATAGAGGGAATACTGTTTACAATAAAAGGGGATGGTTTTTTACCTCCCTTTTATTAGCTCGGGATGTAACTATGTAATATTGATGCGCCTAAAAGATGCAGCGATTTCTATTCTCAAGTTACATACCTGATGACAGTACGAACAGAAATTTTAATAGCGAGGTTTTAGGTTTTTAAACTATAATTTTTACATTTTTTTTTCAGTTTGATTCTACTTCATCTATGCTTCGAGAGAAAAGTCAAATGACTTTGAAGAGCTTCGCATGCCTGATGTGTGTGTGTATTTTTTTTTCTTTGCCAGTACTAGCGCCCTTAATGTCAGCTGTGCAGTGAACTACTTGAAACTACTTCAAAGCCAGAATTCTTACGCAAGCATAAAGGAGCAAAATGATTGAATTCGCAAGAAATGTGTGTTTTTGAGATGTGCTCGTACAGTTGTTGGCGGCATTGAATATGAAATTTCTGTCAGTCTACTCTCAATTTCCGTTGAATTGACACACGTTTCCGTAGTCGTTTTTGTTTTTTTTTAAGATGCTCGTATTTTTTCCGACAACACTACTGTACAGTTCATTTTCATCAAAACTTTGACTTAACAACGCCTGCCTGTGCAAAGGCATGTGTGGACATTCAGGTGTTGCCATTGTGCAGCAAACGAAGCCAGCAGCAGATGCAACAGCTGCCGGTAAGAACGTTGAGTTCTTTTTTTTAATTTTTTTCAATCTTCCTTTGGTCTGCCGGTGATGACCCTGATGCTTGATAGTCATTCCATTTATTAGCACTTGATGGCGAATGTTTGGCAAACTTCAGAGGGATGGTAAAAACGTATGTGCGTATGATGCACACGCAGCAATGGTTGAGCGCCTATTTTTTTGAACTTTTGTAAAATACGTTTCTTTGTATGTATGTATATGTACGTTTGTTAGCTTTTGTGTACCTACATATGTATGTATGTACGTAGTTGTTGATGCAGTGCAAACATGCCGAGTATACATAAATTTGATTACAAAATGATTTATGACCGAGTAAAGCAACAATATCAACCGAAATGCTATTGAAACTGCAAAATAAATATACACAACCCATTCGCATGTTTGAGGCGAAAAAATATGGTCATCACTCAATAAAAGAGACGTAACGAAATTCAATTACTGCGCATGGTGCAGCACACATAATAATGTTTATATGTGGCAGGAATCCCAGTACACAAAAATTACATTTTAGAAACCTTGGGCCATTCTTCTTCTTGGTATTTATGTAGATATATAGCTCAGCTTTAAGTAGCCTGTCGTAAGGAATAAAACTTTCAATGCAATCTTAGCTTGCCAGTTGTTATACTATAGATGTCAACTTTAAACCTAGCTAATAATGTTTAACTTTTGTGTATCGAAATCTTCTTAATTAACGCAGTTTATATGTGGCCCCTTTAACGAAACATTTTTCTATTTGTTTCTGAGTTGGCTTAGAATCCAGAAAGTTTAAGAAACCTTTTCCA
>NW_016195439.1:1277-3031 GCF_001687245.7 Rhagoletis zephyria | reverse complement strand
GGTGGTCCCGTTCATCCAGACCACAGGAATTACCCTGCAATTGGAATGTTAAGTCATCGATATGTTTCGATATGGTGGGTCGAATTTAATCTGTGCATATGACATTATTACTTGGGCCCTAGTATGTTTGTTGAGGAAACGAGCTCGAAGTTTCGTGCAAAAATCTTGTTAATCTCTGAAGTTCCTCAGTTCGGTGAAGTGCCATTGTCGAGCGGCCCCCGTGAGTGTGGGCACCAAACGCGTAACCAATTCGTGGTCGGGTACTCCAATCTTATATCGAAATGAGCCAATAATAGCCAAATAATCTTCAACCGATAGACATTTTTCGGTCACATGAACGCCATCGAATTGAGCACGCCCCATCCATGATGGTAAGCCTCTGAATTTCCTAGCCATTGCATCCGCTTGGGCTAATTCGTCGAATATAGTGGCTTGATTTGGTCGTGATTGTGGTGGACCGGTNCGGGTACTCCAATCTTATATCGAAATGAGCCAATAATAGCCAAATAATCTTCAACCGATAGAAATTTTTCGTTCACATGAACGCCATCGAATTGAGCACGTCCCATCCATGATGGTAAGCCTCTGAATTTCCTATCCATTACATCCGCTTGGGCAGATTCGTCGAATATAGTGGCTTGAATTGGTCGTGATTGTGGTGGACCGGTTAGCGAATAATTCGGATATAAATGAGATGGTTGATTAATTGGTTCTTGGATATGTGACGTTCTAAGACCACGGTAGGTATTAATCGTTTGATTTTGTAAGGTTGAAGGACCACCCAAAGAACCAAGCGGAGGATCCACCGAGGGTGGTATCCAGGTATGATTCCAGGTCGTTGGCATGGTTTGGTTCATCCGATGGTGAATCCGATCACGGATCATTTGCTGTTGCATCTGTGTTTGGGCTCTCAACAACTCTGACACCATTACAGACAGTTGGTGTAATGAGGGTGTTGGTTCCGTTCCGCCTGACACTGAATTGAGAGCGGCTGGTTGAGCATTTGAATTAACCGTACTGGTGGTCAGGGTATACCGTGGTTCAGTTGCCTGAACCGAAGTCGGTATATTCTGGTTTGGAATCGAATCTGGTATGGTTAAGGGTAAATATTGTGATGGAACAGTATTTTGAGTTGAACTCATCGTTCCCCGTTCGTTCTCAAAACCATGAAAGGTCGAGTTCAAACTTAATTAAGGATCGCACGTCGGGATTCCCGTATTCGGTGAAGACATCCGAAGCTCACGAATCTTCGCCTGAAATTTTCCGATCAGATCTGCCTGGCGGGACGCCGACTCAGGTTTTAACTTCAACCGAGCGGTTCGATAACAATAATGTATCATTTGATGAAGACGACCCTGAGGTGTTAACACCTCATTCGCCTTCAGTTCCTGATATGCTCTCTCACATTTTTCCAACTCATTCATTTGGTGTATGGCATGGGATTTTATCAACCATGGTTGGCCAACGTAAGCAGATATTTTACCATTGAGGGCGGCTATTTCGGTGTCGGTCCATTGAACCGGCGCTGGATATAGGTTATATATCTCCCCTTCGATCTGTCGCTGTTCGTCTGTCAAATAAGTTGCATCGAGAATGGGAAACAATTCCATGTTCAAAACTCAAATACCAAGTTGTACATTCCGATTATTAAAAATATTCTGCCAACGGTAGACGTAAAGTCCGTACTATTAAAGTCTATGTTATAAGATGATGGTACTCGATTTAAAACCAGTACAGTATTTATTTCAGTTTAT
>NW_016195439.1:0-1055 GCF_001687245.7 Rhagoletis zephyria | reverse complement strand
TATGTCGTTTTGAATATCCACTTTCAAAAATAATGCCGCATAAATCGATCACTTTTTGAATATTGCTTTAAATCTAATTAGTTTAACAAAATGGTCACGCTCAATTGGTTGTATATCTCATGTGATTTTCGGTCCACAATTTTGTTTAATATTATACCGAACGTGGGCTGTGAATGGCGTTTAACGCACTAGCTCGAATCTTTTTATGGACCAAGTTGTTTGCTCCCGGGATGCAGCGAAGGCCTTGAATACTTGGGAGTATTACCTGTATCTCCTTCGGTCCCTTCTGTCGCCAACAAGGTACGCAGCAAAGATCAAGACTATCCACCCCCGAATTTACCGGAAGACCAAATCAGACTGAGAATATTCAACCAGTTTGAGAATGTTAAACGAGATTACTTTGATACGAGTTTCAAATTTTATTGGGAATGAATACCCAAAGAAATTACAAAAAAAAGAAATAAAGAAAAATTAATATTGACCGTGTTATCGGTTACGTTGCTTAAACTTATACCGAAAGACGAAATGAAAAATTATCGGTTCAAAAATCTTAACCGTCGATGTGTGGTGTTACTTGATTAAAAAAGTTCAATTAACTTGCTTTTCAGAATTGGCGAACTGAACTGAACGAGAATGGTTATGACTGCTGATCCATGGTGTTCGCATCGCAGATCGATCACCATTCACCTCTGCGGAATTAAATAATCAAAATATCCACAAAAATTTTGATTGAAAACGAGCTCCATTAAATCATGCCGTGGGAAGACTGAGGAGGATATTGGTTTACAGTGATTATGAATTCAAAAGATAATTATTTGATTCAATCTCAATGATGATTTATAATAGCGGATTTTCTAAAGGAAAATTTATCAAAAATCTATTAAACTCGAATATGTATGGTTCACTGACGTACAATATTGTGACCAACAAAATGAGAAAAACGACTACAAGATTTTAATTTTGTCTTAAATCTAATTTTATGATGTATTAAATTGATTCGATGATAAAATTGCTATTTTCCCTCAGCTGAGCACGCGGTTATTTTATGCCGGGCT
>NW_016195438.1:0-3031 GCF_001687245.7 Rhagoletis zephyria | reverse complement strand
GCTCCCTCTTTCTCCCGTTTTTCTCTCTCCCATTAAGCACCCAAATGAAAGCTCAAGGCAAAACATATCGATTGCCACTTAACTGCCCAATCGTTGCCTTCCATCCATTCATTCATTGATTCTGACGTGTTGTGATTAATGTGAATGTGTGTTTTTCTCGCTTATTATTAGTTCTAATCTCAGCTTGTTTGGGGTGGTTCACGTGACAAGCTCACTCACAGGCAAGTTAACTTGGGAAAGCATGCACCCGACACATTAATCTGTGCATCTGCAACTGTACATTAGCGTCGTAATGATCGTGCTGCAACTTCGACTTGCCAACTTTTCTATTGTAGTGTCGCACAAAGTTTTATTTTCAACTTTCTTTCTTCAACTTTGCGCAGACGTTTTTGCAGCTATTCGGACTTACTCTTTTTTCTTCTCTTCTCATTGTTTCCTTTTTCATCTTTTCAAAGTTCCCAGACACTAGTTGACGAGTGATTCCCAATTGGACTAGATTGCCTTCATCACTCTTCTTCACGTTCTTTTTGACTGTCTGAGTGCTTTGAATTTTTGTCTGAGAAGATTACACTTCAAGAAAAGATGCATTTTCTTTTTTCCCAGAGCCTTTTCATCAATTCGATTTATCAACAACTCTCCAGCAAACAAACAAATGAGGTAAGTTTTGGCGCTGTTGTTGTTGATCAAACTTTGCTCTTGCTGCTTTCGTTTTGATCAAAATCCGCCGGTATTATTGACTGTACACTGTACAATACTTTTTCCAATTGCATCTTTGCCATCTCTTGCAATGACGCAACTGACTAGTGTATTAGAAAAAAGGAGAGGGGATCAATTTGAAAAGCAAATATTGAATTGAACTCATTGACTTTTTGTTGGTTCTAGATATTCTGCTCTTTTCTCACGGTAGACTACTACTACTTTTTGTTCAGTTTTGAAATGCGTCATTCAGCAAGCAGTGAAGAAAGCAATGGCTGCATATCGATTGTTGCTGCTTATAGAATTTTCTGAGTAGCTTTCTTATTTATGGATTGCCTGTTTCACATGTTTCGACATTTCTCAATCTTTGCGTGAAAAAAGTGCAAGGCAAAAGATTGAACCTTCAGACGTCGATGGGAAATGTGTGTGTGCACCAGAAGAAAAACAGTGAGAGTAAATAAATGGGGTGCCAAAGAGAAGAACTTGAGAGCCATTTTGGCAATTTATTTTCGTCTTTCATCGACATCACAGAGAAAGAGAAGTAGAGTTTGTTCCTTTGAAATTATCCGCAAGTAAAGCGACAGCGACGGCGGCAAAAAATAGCTTTTACAAACAAACTGGGAATCCACAGTGACTTCTGGTGCCGGTGCCAATGAAGTGGCGGATTTCAGCACTCAACTTTGATGTTTTCATCTCTTCTGATGTGTGTGCCTGTTTGCCTCTAAATGTTAGACCTGCCGATAACCAGCACTGACCAGACTGTTTGGTCGTTTTGGAGTTTGTGCTTTTGCCATTTGCATTGATGTCACCGCCGCTGTCAAATAAATGCCTCCGTTAATTTAGTTGTCAGTCAGCCGACAGTTGCCGTGCTGTTGTGCTTTGCAACACCTTTGCTGGTGCAAAAGCTTCCAAAGCTGCTACCACTTTTTCCCTTTTAGCTGCAATCGAACGTGCCAAGTGGAAGTTTTGTCAATTCAGAGACGCCGGCGCAAAATCTGAGCTGCACAGATTTGCTTACTACTACTCATTTGGGCAAGTTTGATTTGGATAATGAAGGAGGATGAATTTTTAATGAAGAGAAGAAAGGTCGTCTGAACATAAATGAAAAGATGCTGTTGAATGAATAAAATTTTTTTTTGCAAAAATTGCTGCTGATACATTGTCGCCTCTCTTAGCGCGCTTCGGTTTTCCTCTCCTTGTCCTGACGGATGCCTGCTTGCTTACCCATCTGTTTGCCCATCCGCGCAAATATTTATCGCACTTTGCCTCGTCGGTTTCTCTTTCTCATTTTGTCTGTTTGTCTATTTGTTTGTGTCTGTGTGTGTGTGTGTGTGTGTTTGAAAACTGCAGTTTAGTGTTTATTTGCAGTTGGGCTCCTCGTGGTGGTCCGTCTGCTGCCAGTCGGCAATGTGTGTGCTCCCTCTGTCACACAGTCAGACCGATCGTTGTCGGTGTACAATGACGGCTGTACAAAGTCAACGAGAGTGCGACTCGAAGACTCGGAAAGCCCTTTCGGAAATGACATTTCGGATGCTAATGGCACTTTGGATGCTAATGAGGAGAGAGAGGCGTCGAGTGTCTGCCTGTGCGCGTGGGGCCTGTGCACAATGTCAGTGCTCTTTTTCTTTCTCTCTGAGGCCCAATTTTGATCGTTTCTGTTTTTCCGTTGTTCGTCTGCCCTTTTGCTGTTGCTGCTGCCTTGTTTGCCTCTGTGCCACCGTTGCNGCGTCGAGTGTCTGCCTGTGCGCGTGGGGCCTGTGCACAATGTCAGTGCTCTTTTTCTTTCTCTCTGAGGCCCAATTTTGATCGTTTCTGTTTTTCCGTTGTTCGTCTGCCCTTTTGCTGTTGCTGCTGCCTTGTTTGCCTCTGTGCCACCGTTGCTGCAGCTGACCAATTTAAATCGTTGATATTTGTCGTTTCACAAGGCACAAAGTGACAGACGTCAAGCTGGCGAAGCTGACCAGAGGAAAGGAGATCTCCCCTTTTTCCATTTTTTTCTCTCAGTGTGTGACAACTTTTAATGATCGAACATATCGATTGGGAGTGGTGGTAGTTCTGGTGCTCGCTGAACACACAATCTGAACACAATCTGAACACAGACGCACACTACAATGCGGTGCTTATTTTGTTGAACTGCTTGCCTGCCTGGCGTTTCAAAACTGACTGCACTAAAATATCACGATCGATTCATCATCATATTTGCGTTGGTGGCAGTAGTGCTCCTGCTGGGGTAGTTTGAATTTCAATGGTCGTCCAAGCTGTGCTGTGCAGGTTGGGCGAGCACCATTTTGTGCTGATGCTTTAGAAGCACAGTTATTGAGGTGACTGCTGCAGT
>NW_016195437.1:0-3031 GCF_001687245.7 Rhagoletis zephyria | reverse complement strand
ACATTAAACAAATACATTCAAGTGTAGATATGTATCGATTGATATAAGGGTGGTAAAAAAAAAGAAGTAAAGTCGGAATTTGTATGCTCTCACCCCCTAGGATTTTTCTACACCGGAAAAATACACGCCTGTTTTTATTTTGAAATCAAAAAAAAATCGAAAGTTTTCCATGCATCGTGGAAATGGTATTTTTATGATGTCCCTCTATTGCATTTGTTGGCCTTCTTTGGGGACCCATCGAAAATAGTTTATATTAAGGGGCATAGAGCAGGGGGCGAATCATTGAAACTCGATTTTGCTTTTTTTTTTGAACCAGCCTAATGTGTGTACAACCAAAGGCTTTTCTTCAAATAACCGAAACTTGTAGTAGATCTCTAAACGTACTCAATTAAATTGNCTAAACTCTAAAGATGCTAATCTCATACGTTAATGAACTTGAAAACTTGAGAATTTTTCTACCTTCAAACAATTTTCTTTGCGCCCAATAGCAAGGAATGCAAGAAGAAAGTCGCCAATGTATTTGTGTACGCATGTTAACTGACTTGACAATAACGTCGATTGGGCGCCAGACAAGTAAACCACTAGACTACTGAAAGCCAAAGTGCGTCTGAAGTGCAGCAATCTTACCCTATGTAAATTCGGAGCAGTAGTCGAAAGTATCAAAAATTGTTATTTGAATAATAACAATAAAAATTTCACTAATAATAGCAACAAAACAAAATGAAAACAGAGCGAGCATTTTGTCTCTTGAGTGTCAAATATGCGTTGAGTAAGAGAGAACGAGTATATATTTACAATGCAAGTGAGAGAACGGAGTAAACGAAGCATCAACTTGTTGTTAGCTTAATAATCAACACTGGTCTTCAAAGATTCTTAATGCTAGTTTGAATTTGAATCAATTTAAGTTGTTAAGCATACGTAGTATTCAGCTCTAAAGAAAAACAAAAAATTCATATCAAAAACGCTCTAGAAATTAAAAAGAAATTTTCTTCTATTAGAATTTCTATGGCAGAAGAAAGATTTCAAAATGCCTTAGTTGGAAAATTGCTTTTAAAATTTGACTATGAGGCAGCTGAATGTCAGAAAATAAAACGTTTTTATTACTTCACCTGTTTATTGCGGAATGAAAATTTCTTAAACCAGTGGAAGAGGGTTCCATCCCGGTTTGCCGGTTCAAATAGGGCATTTTCGAACTGGCAAACGAGATAGAGTG
The DNA here is from genome assembly GCF_001687245.7 of Rhagoletis zephyria. NCBI lineage: Eukaryota > Metazoa > Arthropoda > Insecta > Diptera > Tephritidae > Rhagoletis > Rhagoletis zephyria. The sequence goes on along the minus strand of NW_016195437.1, from coordinate 1,818 downwards.
ATCTTTCCACTCAGCCAACGGAATGATCGTATATTTTAGGCCGTGATAGCAAAAGTAGCTTAACCCAGATTTTTACTACTTTATGAGGTTGACTGCAAAAAAAAAAAAAATGTTGGTTACGCGACTTTTGCTATCATGGCCTCATTAATTTCTTCGGGATAATCAACAGCAACGGCAAAGTTCTTTTTCAAACAATTGTGGTATTCACACTTGCCTGGTAACTTGATATTATCTGGCTAAACATTATTATTCTCTAGTGTATTTGTTTTTGTAAACTTAGCTAAAGATATAACCAGATAACCAGGTAGGTGTGAATACCTCAAATGAAAAATAGTTCTGGAGAGCTGGAAGCCAAATTTTAAATGCAAGAAAAAGGTGTTTGAATTAACATATCGAGCCCTAACTGCTAAAAAGATGATGCGATTTAAATTTTTTTTTCATGCAGGAACGCATCTAGATACTTTAGGAACATTTCTGTATCAAAAAGAAAATTTTGAAAAAAAAAAAAATGTCGCTTGCGTCTTTTTGACATTTATGATTTGTTGGGTTTGTTTTCAGTATCGTTATCTTAAATTTTTATAGCTCCTATGTTATGAATCGGTGCATTACTTCGCCGGTTTATTCCGGAAGAAGGTTCAAAAATATGCAATAAATGTTAAAAAAGAGATATTCAAATTATATTGCATACTTTTTTTGCGCTTTAGTCCGCCTCCTCATTCCTCTGTTACCAGCATCTCGACACGCGTTGAATATTTTCAGAGCAGGAGCGTGTCTGTCCATTCGAGAGACATGACCTATACCGTTTTAAAGCTCATACAGCTCATCGATAAATCGTCTTTTAAATCGAATCTTTCCCTCGAAAACTCCATTGTCCATGCCTCTGCGTCATACATAAACACGGGCGTAGCCGCTGGATTTTAATTCGCTGCACTATGTCTATACCGTTTTTAAGCTCATACAGCTCATCGTTAAATCGTCTGCGGTATTCGCCATCGCCAAAGCGGAAAGGCCCGTAAATCTTTCGCAGAATCTTTCCGTCGAAAACTCCATTGTCTATGTCTCCGCGCCATACATCAGCATGGGCATGTTGAGTGACTTATAGAGTGTGACTTTTGTACGACGATAGAGGATTTTACAAAATACGGACAGTACTTTCGGGTACATTTCTAAGAGGACAAAATGGTAACAAAATTCTCCAGAACGTTTTGGACAAGAACTATACGGGAAGAATAGTCAAAGGCACTTTGTATCGAAGAACAATTCGGGATCTACTGTCTAAGGAACTTTCTGACTGAGAACAAAAGGCGAACAAATCTTCTCTGAACTATTCGCGAGGAATGGAGAACAAAATTTTTCACATATGTAGCCTTCATTATCTTGAAATGTTTGAGTATTAAAACTAGTCAAAAAAGAACTGAAGTCTACGAAAGACTTAAGGCACGAACTTTTCTTGTATAGAAAATGAAAAATTGTTTCATAAATGTACGTTAAACGATCTGGAAGTTCAAAGGAACCAGATTTTCCCTGGCTTCCAATCAACAATCGCAGCTCTCACTGAAACGAGTTTTCATCCCAACACGCAGACTCCCCTCTCATTATTAACTTTAAATTCTCAAAACGTTCGTGCTCATTTTGTTCTCTAGCAGAACGTTCCCCAGATTTTTGTTCTTATTTGATCATCCTTGAAACCGTTTTCTATACTTTCGTTCTCAATTTGTTCTCATTGGAAATGTTCCCGAAAGTTTCGTTCTCATTCTGTTTTTTTTTTGGAACGTTCCCGAGAGATTCGCTCGCATTTTGTTCTCTTCGGAAACGTTA
>NW_016195435.1:1558-3032 GCF_001687245.7 Rhagoletis zephyria | reverse complement strand
ACCCGGGATACGTTTGTACCCGGGACCTTATTTTGCGGTTTTTTTAATGCTTATTCAACCGATTTCGTGTGTTTACGTGGTATTTTCTGGGTGTGTGTTCTAGGGTTAAGTCTAGCATCGATTGAACTAAACATTCGTGCCCCTACCATGGATATTTCATCAATGATTATTAATTTTAAATCAATGAGTTTTGGGTAGATTGAGTTAACGACATCATTGCTAAGTGGCCGCAACTCTAGACTTGATTGATTTACGGGAAGTGAAAAGATAGAGTGAAGTGTTAAACCATTTATTCCGAAAGCTGCCTTTCCTGTAGGGGCGCAAAGAAGAACTTTCAACGAACTTGGATTGGTTCCAGGAACGGAGTTTAGCCGATGGTTAAGAGTCTGATATATTGCATATATCAAACGACTCTTTCCAACTCCTGCTCCACCTCCCACAAACTCATGATATGGCTGATTACTTTTCATCTTGTGCAGCATATGGGTCAAATATGTTCTCTGTTTCAAGTTTAGGCTACGAACTAAAGAAAGAAGGTTTTCTACCGGGATCAAAGGTGGGAGTTTTATTAGCCTGAGTCCCCATCATTATTAGATGGATCTCCTTCATTTATATCTAGCAAATTCAAGCCAGGGTCTATTTCGGGAAGTGCTAGAACCCTAAACTCGTTATCTACGACAGGTGGGTTATGTTGCTCAATTATTTCAACATCCACTTCATCGCGAAGATGATTTAAAACATTTTCGAGCTCTCGTTGATCAAAAACATCATACTTTCTTCGATTTTCCTCTATTGAAACATGATTTTCTACACAAGTTTGTTCGTTATCATTTTCAATGAGGCCCCGATGTTCATCACGCCATGGATGGTAAAGCATTACCATTTCCCTGAAGTAATCACTTCTGGCGGTATCGGGGCTAAATCTTCTGGACCTGATGACACATGGCTTGGTACGTCTTTTAACGAAACCACTACCGTCTCTCAGAGGAAGAGCATTCCCATGCCCAAGGAAGTCGTCAGCCTCCCTACCATCTTCATCATCATCACTACCTGCTATCCTTATGGCTGACTTTACATATGTATAAAGAGATCCAAAATCAGCTAAGCATACGGTCTCTTATTGAGTCGGGCGCTGAACATAATGCTCTAAAATTCCAGAAACAAATATGTCGGTCGAGTCCGAAGGAAGATTCTGAAGTTGCGCTCTAGGTTTTACCATCCGCACTCGTTCTTCAGGACGAGAGGTATTTATAAAGACTTCCGCATTGCTCGCTTCCGATAGATGAAGTCCAATACTGCAATAAACTGCTTTTTGGGCGGATATTTTTGTACCAGAAATAAATTTGTGTCCTATATGCTGAAGTTTTTGCTTAATAGTATAGTTACCGGCATTCACTTCTGATATTGCTTCATTTAAGAGCCTAGAAATCCCTCTATTTGATTTGTTTATATAGTTAATAATATATGAACAGCA
>NW_016195435.1:0-1548 GCF_001687245.7 Rhagoletis zephyria | reverse complement strand
TGTACCAGAAATAAATTTGTGTCCTATATGCTGAAGTTTTTGCTTAATAGTATAGTTACCGGCATTCACTTCTGATATTGCTTCATTTAAGAGCCTAGAAATCCCTCTATTTGATTTGTTTTTATAGTTAATAATATATGAACAGCGGGCATATGCATCCAATATAAACTGGATATCCATATTGGCTTTATGTAGTTCTAAAATAATGGGGTTGTATGCGTTAATGAATCGATCTTCTATTTTTCTCTTCAAAAAGATTTTTGGTTTTGCCAAACTCGATCTTAGCGCAAGCAAGTAATCATCGAATGAAATATTTATTCTTTGGTCTGTGAGAAAACTTTCAAAATTACTTAAGTTGGAAATATCAGCCTAAAGAAGATGAGAATTCTAAAAGTTTTGTATTTTGAAGTAGTTTTCCCTATGCACTTCCAAGTTTTCTACGTTTTCTGACAAAGGTAATAAAATTTGGGTGGAAGGCATAGGTGGGTAAGGAATACCAAATCGGCAAACCTGTTGTCCCCTTATTTCTCTTGTACAGGAACGACTATGGTTATGCTTTTGATATCCAAGATAGTTTACCAAGTGGCTTACGGAACCATTCGTGGAAATATACTTATCAATGAAACTAATAGCATCCGCAAAAGTAAGAGGATTTTGTAGATCGATTTATGGGGCGTTAATAAGCCAAAACATTCCATGTATGTGAGGGGAACCTCTTTGTTGGAATTCAACTCTCCAATAGAAATTCTTAACAGAATGTTCGTCAAAGATGCCCCCGCTTGTTTTGAAAATTTTAAGCATTTGACGGAAACGATAGTCAAAATACCTAGCACAGGTGACAGCATCTGAACGGATAAGACGATATCGCTCTTGAGTTGACAAATTATTGGCGTCTTCCTCAGAGATTTCTCTGTCGTCGACTGTTTTAGCTAAAATCACTAATAGCTCCAGCCACTGGGACTCAGCAGCTGATAGAGTAATAAAGAAGGTAGGGAGACCAAATTGGCGAATCATGGCAATAGCCTTTTTCTTCTCCNTTGTCAAAGTTCTCTACAGGAACATTACACTGGACCACAAATTTCAACTTTTTCTCTTTACCAGAAACGCCGTTATGAAATTCTTATATAAAATCACCCCCTGATTCCGAAAATCAAGGTTATTTTTTTGAGATATTTGCAATTTACCGTTTTTGCAAAAAAAAAAAATTGGGTCTACTTTATCATATATATCTCAAGAACGAATTAAGCAATTCCAAAACGGTTTGAAGCTTTTAAAAGGTAATAAAATTTTCTATAAACTGTGCATACAACACTTTTTGCTAGGCCCTGTAGATTCAAAGATAACGAACAATCATTACCGATTTTTTTAATTTTTTTTTGTAAAAATATAAAAAAAATGTACTTTGCGGGGAAGGATCTCGAAAACCTTTTATTTTTTGCAGATTTTTTTTTCTCCCTAAGCTCTGTTGTATTACAAAAAAAATAAGCTATCATCGAAGAAAATCGATGCAAAACTACGTAAGTTATAAGCGATCAAATAAAAATACCC
>NW_016195434.1:0-3031 GCF_001687245.7 Rhagoletis zephyria | reverse complement strand
TTTTTTTTTTGTTGCCTTGCTGGCTAAAATACATTCGATATTACTATTTGTTTTTGTTTATTCTTCTCCGATCCTATTCTTTGCTTCATTTGCTGCTTGAGCTGATATTTAGTATTTCTTTATTCGGTTTTTTATTGCTTGTGGAACAAAAGCGTTAATGAAGGTACGCGCGATTATTGCCATCAGCCATAGTAGACAGTTCGAGCGCTTGCGCCAGCTTGATTCACTATTTAGCTCGGGTCAATGAGTTTTGAAATTTCAAAGTTTATACAAAAAACTGGTATCACTGACTGGCTGGAAGATGCGGTGAAACTTAAGTAGTCTATTTGTAGATGTGTTTGAAAAAAATCGTATTGAATGTACAAGACATAAATCTATTTGATTGGTCTGTCGCTGTTAGCTTTGCGGCGCCTAGAGCTTTTTTATTCATATGGGGAAAGTGGCGGAAGTATGCGTGTATATATGTGGACGTAATAAGCGTGTTTTTTTTAGTATGACCAACAAATTCTTTATTGTTGATATACAAATACCAATACGGAAACCAAAAAATGCTCAATTGAAAATAATGAAAAAAGTTAAGCTCATATTACTCTTCTTTTAACAGAGCTACGTGGAAAGTGAGCTTTACTGACTGTTCAGAGACTGTTGAGTATGTCCACTACACACATACATGTGTATGTATATCTTCTACGAAAGCAAAACATGAGGGTGAGCTTTCACATTTTTTCAAAGGTATAAATACTGAGAAATGATAGGAATTCAAACTATATTTCTCGGATAAAATTGTAAGCACAAGTTTTCTAAACAAAGCTTTAAAGAAAAGTTTTGAAAGCTGTATGATCACCATAATAACTCAGAAAATGAATACGAGTCTTAAAAACTAAATAAAGAAAACACTATTAGGCAGTTTTCGTTTTTATTAGAAAGCAAAAGTAACATTTTCTCTAAACTTATGTAAAATGCGCTTTTGCTGAATAATTGAACGTCTCTCATTTATCTCGCTCCGTGAATGACTTTCATCTTTCATAAAATGAAGATGAGCTTTAAAAACTAAAAAAATCACGATTAAAAAGTTTTCGTTTTTATTAGAATGCAAAAGTACAAAGTTCTCTAGCAAAGCTTTCTCCAAAAAGTGCTTTCACAAACACTTTTACAATTAATGTAAAAATGTGCGTCCGCTGAATAATTTAACTTTTTTATCTTGCCTAGTGAGTGTCTCTCATCTTTCATAAAATAAAAATGAGCTTCCAAAAACTTAAAAAACACACGATGAAAAACTTTTTCGTGTTATTAAAAAGCAAAAGTACAAATTTCTCTAACAAAGCTTTCTAAAAAAAGAGCTTTCACAAACGCTTCCATTATTGTAAAAATGAGCTTTCGCTAAATAATTTAATGTTTTTTTCTCCCATGACCTGTGACCTAATTTTACTACTTAATTGCAATGAACTCTCTATACCTTTTGTATAGGCAAGCAGTAGGTATGAACTCTATCTAACCATCACTGCATCATAAGAAACAAATTAAGTAAATTAGTTCCGCTTCATTTATAAATAAAGTTATTCTAGTTTCTCAATCTTTTTTTTTTGGAACGGTGCTACGCAAAAAATTTGTTCCGCCTTTGTCACCGGCAACTATCATTTTATGGATTGCTTTTAGAATATTTCACCGTCCACGCTGGCTGATTGCCGCGCATACTGATTGAATGAGCACGTAAATAAAGTTGAAAGACTCGTCTCGAAAACACACACTTTTTCCTACTTCCTCAGCGTGCGTGCGGCAGCGGGCGGGCGTATCTAACCCGACCTGTCACTACCGTCGCGCGCGGTTATCCATCAAAAAAAATTATATGTTTTTGTATGTATGCATTCAGCATTTGATGGCGTCGTTGCGGCGTACTCTCGTTGGGTTATTGTGGTTTCGTTGTTGTGTTGATTGAAATGCTTCATTGAATTTTGACTTTTATAGGAGTTCAGATTCTATTTGCTATTCCATTTCAGGTTTTTTTTTTCGTTCGAAAGTGTGCGTTTTCCGAGGCGCTCTGTAGATTTTTCTTTAACGCACCGATTTTTTTATTTAATTTTTTTTTGTAACTTTTTAGTGCAATCAATCGCTCAAACAATTTTTATTTGAATTTTATTATCGATTTGTAGCTAATAAAAATATGCTGAAAAAATTAACAGTAGCGAGCATGTATGTAAGTGTATCTCAGTGCATAGTATTTTTAAACAGTTGGTGATGTTGCTATTGTTGTTAGCGTAGTTGTTTATGCATTCTGTTTGTCTACACTTTTTGAATCGTCAGCGAATAAATAAGGTGGTAAAAAATTTTGGTAGCCTTTTATTAATTTTTTTCTACTTTATTTGCTGTCTCTTCTATGTATTTACTCTTTAGTGTCCATTAGTTGTTCACAAATTTTAGGAAAAATCAATGAAGGGTTACAGGTCATTCATAAATGAAACGGATTATTTAGAGCGTGGTTGTGGTAATTTTGTGCGTGCGTGATTTGCCGCAGTGATTCACTCATTTCATGCATACGCCGTTTGAGAAGTGTGTATGGTGTCAAAAAGGCGAAAAAATGTTATAAAATAACTGATGTTGCATACTGTAAGCTTTGCTGATGGCTTATTTAAAATTTAGTACTACGAATAAAATGTGTTAACTTTTCTAATCCCACGTCTCCACCTTCTACAGATTCTGTTAAAAAAGCTGTTTTAAGGCAGAAATGTCAGGTGGAGACCACAAATTTCCACTGTTAAACCATATCTGTCTTGCCGAATATCTTACCATCGCTGTCTTACCATCAAGTGTCATTTCGTAGTATGACAACTCTATTTTCATTTTACCGCGCCATTTACATTGGGCACAGGTCGATCTGATTGGCTTGGAACACTCTTGAAAATTAAATGTTAAGACAGCAAGTTTCCCACATGAGTAAATGGGACAAAGTTAAAACAGAAATTTGACAGATGTTAAAATACGTTTAGTAGAAGGTGGAGACGTGGGGTAAAGAGCGACTTTTTAATAATTCTTG
>NW_016195432.1:0-3031 GCF_001687245.7 Rhagoletis zephyria | reverse complement strand
GCTTGGAACGAGCACCAGCACAGAGAATTCCACTCTGCCCATTTGGTGCAATGCTGAAACGCTGAAAGTGCGGGATTGTAACGGGATTGTGCGAGAGCATCTTTCTTCCCGTCTAACATTCTTTCTTCTTCCAAATGACAGTGGCTGGGTGCTAATTGGTCGACCAATTGATGAGTCGACGGTTTAGAGATTTAACTGCGAAGATCAAGTTGCTGCCGCCGCCGTTGAGAGTGGCTCGTGGCTGGCTCACTCCTCTCCCCTTCCCCACTTTGCCTGACTCGATTGATTGCTCTGAATTGTGCCGTTCTTTCATTGCTTTCTTACTTTGCCTAATTAGCAGTCGCAGCCACCGCAATGTGACGACGACTGCAGCCGTCACGAGAGAAACTCTCGTTCGACGTACGCCGGCAAGCCAATTAAAGCTCCCTCGACAAGCGCCCATTGAGCAGTACTGTACTCTACTCCTTCAGTCAGTTTATCATTGACTGTGCATAATTACCCAATACGATATATTAGCTAATTGGACACGGGCAGAAGATAGGATGAGCATAGCTTAAGAGACTGCTGATGACAGCAGCCAACAAAAAGGGAGGCTTTGGGATTTGAGATGCTTTGAGGCGGCAGGAGCACTTCAACTTGTGGCAGCATCATCATCTCTCTCAACTGGTGGTCTGTGATTGGCGTTTGAGTTTGTGCAGTTTTATGTGCTGTTATTACCGGCAAACAGTTGTTGTCAGCCATTTTTTGGACCATTTTGGTGGTGTTGTCGCCACCGCCGCTGCTGCTTTGGCGTCACTGCTTGGGCGCGTCGCCGATTTCCCGGGCGATATCCTTCCTAAATCTGCCGGTTCAAAAGAAAGTCTTCTGTTTTTGATGATGATGTTGCTGTCTGCTTTCTTTTCCCGAGTCGTGCCACAGTCGAACGGGTTCACTAGCCTTTGTGTGCCTTGGCGTGGCCGCCGTTTAGGCCTTATTCCATCAACTCGTCATCACCCGTCGTCGTCGTCGTCTTCGTGTTTTCGTCTACTCTACACACAGACTGGCGCATCTCTTGTGCGCTAATCGCACCAGCGCCACAGTTCGTCCGATGCAGCTCAGCTCAGTTGGCAGCAGCAGCAGCAGCAGCAGCCTGCTCTGTTGCTCGTTTTTAGCCCATCTAGTCTTTGGGCGTGTGTTGTCTTCGACTTTCTTAATGAAAAATTTAAAACCTTCAACATTAGGAGCTTGCCCGTTTGAGCTTGAGTGGCGAGTGAACGACGAGTGCGACGAGTGGGGCACTCACTCTGACTTTTGCTCTGCCATTCAGCCGACTTCCACCACCACCACCACCACTAGGTGTTTTCATTAATTTTACTATCCTGCTCAGGAGATTGAGCTGAAAGTAAACTAAGAGAGGGAGAAAGAGAGGATACTGTGTCGACTGCTGAGCACCGGTGAGCTGAAGTGAAGCTGCTGATGCTCAATATCGGCGGGCGCTCAAAACGCTGAAGCGTCTGCCCAATCCTCCTTTTGCACACTTCTTGCACACACTCGGAAGGCAACAGCAGCAGCTCTTGAGAGAGATTGTGAACTGGCCAGTACTGCTGCTGTCGTTGTTGTTGTTGGCAATGCTGCAAACCACCCAAAAGGAATAACAAACAACGTTGCAATTATGCAGATTGGCAGACAGCAGCAGCACAGCAGAGGCAGGACAAATCCATTTTCCGGCCCTCGGTGTGTGCGTGGTGTACACCGCAGAGAGCACTTCACTTGAGCATCACTCGCCCGTCTCAGCAACAACCGATGTTCCGTATCTTTTTTAGTGTCCCACTGGTCACTGGTCTGATGTTCTTTGCAGTAGGTGACAGCGGTAATGAGCAAATTAAAAAAATGTTATGAATCAGAGTGCTTTTAGGGGGCTAGATTGCGTGTTCAGTGTCAAGCTGTTGTGGTGTAGCTAGTGCACCTAGTGCACCAAACTGATCAAGCGGCGATTCTGGCGCCGGCACCACCTTATCAGCGGTGTACTATCGCGTTGCACAGAATAACTTTCCTGTTGTACTCTTTTTCTTTCCATTTGCCGTCAAGCAACCCCAGCAACAAGCGTAGATGGCACAAAGGCCAGTGCTGTCTGTTTTCTGTCAGTGTGCAGCAGCAGCAGCAGCAGCAGCACAGGCGGCACAGTGTGTTTATCTGCGGCGAGCAATTAATAACGAGGGCAATTTACAGCGACGTGCTCGTTAACCGAGCTCACGCTCTGCAAGCGGGTGAGATTCGCACTATCGCGTCCTAATCAATCATGGCATCAACGCGAGCAGTGCACGTGTGTGCTTGAAAGAAAGAGAAACAGGGAAAGACAAAAAGAGAGTTGATGAAGACGAAGGGGCTGCCTCACAGACGGATGCAATGAAGAGTGAAAGAGAGAGAAAAATGCTGACCGTGAAATGACCGATGGTCATTTCGTTTCTTTTTTTCTTTTTAATTTAGCTTACAGCGTTTTAATTTGGATTTTAAAATCTGGACTTTGTATTCAATTTTGTAAACTACTAGTGCCATATATCTTTATCTTATGTTACCTGTTGCTTGCAGTGTTTGTCTGCCTGTCCTTTTCCTTTTTCAACATTTTTTAGAGTGCGTTTGTGTGATTTATTTAGACGGTTTAATGATTTCAATAAACGGTCTTTTAAATCGGTTTCGATGTGGAAGTATAAAAAGACACTGCTGTTGATGCTTCTGCTGCTGATGTTTCGCTCCCAACGGGAAAGTGTTGCTGAGAAGGGAAAATCGAGGGGGAAGAAGAGGCTTTTTATTTATTCATGCCATCGAAGACGATGCTGCCGTTTGGTGCCACTGAGATGCGAGTGCTTCTACTGTTGCTGCTGCATCAATCCACTGCCAGCTACTTTTGCCGATCACACACACAGCAGCATCAGCATCATCAACTCTTTCCTCCGACTCAATACACACACACACAGTATTGCCCATTGCAATACACTTACTCAGTGTTGCACATACGCTCCAACTCTCTCTCCCTCTCTTCACACACACACAC
>NW_016195431.1:0-3031 GCF_001687245.7 Rhagoletis zephyria | reverse complement strand
CGTGGCTTCGTTTTTTTGTTTTTCAATAGCAGCAACTGCCAGCCGGGCGTGCTTTGAGGGGGTTCAAAATGTATAGACCACATTTAAAATAATTATTTGTGCACTAACAGAAAATGTGTAAAAAAAAAGTTACAAAAAAAGTTACGAAATCCGGTGTAAAAGTCCTTGTAATGGAGCAAGCCATTCAGGCGCACAAAGTGCCAGCGTCACCGGCCAACGTGTCGACGGAAGTGACACCACCATCGCCGCCTGGCCACTAGCATTCTTGTTAATGTAAATAGTTAGTATGTATAGCAAAAACCTGTGCCAAAAACCACAAAGTAAAACAAGAAAACCGACGAAGCCAACAAAGTCAACACGCTGGCGACATGGCGACAATGTTGCTGCTGCTGGTGGCGGCCAAAACCACTGACCGAAAAGAAAGGAAGTCATTTATTTTTGTTTTAATTTTTTTTTGTAATTCATGTGNTTTTTATTACTGTTATTTATTTAATTTAAATTTTTGTTTTAATTCATTGGCATTAAGGCAGCCAAAACACAGAGGAATTCATTCACAAAAAGAAAAAATTAGAAAGGTATCGTGTTGTTGTTATTCATCACTATAAACTTAAGCTTGTGCGGCTACTATAGTCCTTGCCAGCTGTCCATTTTATTAAATTAAAACAACGAATAAAATAAATTCGCCTAGTCCGTTTTGACCAAAAAGCAAGCAGGCGATGACTTGGCCATGAAGTGTCGTTAAAAGTTGTGTTCAACGAAATTGAATATTCGAACTTTCTGTAGCACTTAAAAAGGGCTTAAATAAATGCGAAAGGATTGTGAGCTTCGTACACCAACATGCATACGCACATACTTACAAATTACAGAAAGGTTCGCTGAGGTGGGTTAAGTCAAAATTAAATTAAATAAATTTCTAATGAAATGCAATGACACAAGTTACGTTAATCCAAATGAATGAACAACTTTTCAATAAAGCACGAAAGTTTATATTTCCCGGGCGGTCATGCGTGGCGTGGCTTTTATTATCAAAGAAAGAGTAATAAAATGGGACCAATAAAAGCGGAAGGGGCTCTATGACGGAAATGTGCTGCAAGGTTCACTAGCAAATTTTATATAGATTTATTTGATAGCATTCGTCGTACTTTCTTCTTTTCTGTTTTATTAAATTTTTTTTTGTTTTAATTAACAATCGAGCAGACTTTTCCACGAGTACTAAGTATTACGATATGAGTGCTTTTTATTAGGTACTCAGAAAGTTTTATTTTGCCACAAGCTCGAGGTAAAGTAAGTGAAAGAACGAATTGTTCAAAACAAAAACCTGTTTGGATTAACTTAACCCTTTTCTCGCTAACTAATGCAAAAGAGGCTTTAATAGCATTCACTTCAACTCGATGGAAAGACAGGGACGAGCTGAAAACTTTCGTAAAAAAATAACAAAAATCCTCGGCTGGCGGCGCTGGAGAAACCTTTTATAGAAATAGGGGTTTAATCACAGTAGTAAATAAATAAGCACTCCCAGTAAAGATTTACCCAACTTTCTATACAAAACATTGTGAATCGTGGAAAAAGTGTCAGTTTTTCCTGCCACTCAAACAATTTTCTGACTCCGATTGCAAAGAAAAAATACTTCGGCTTTTGAGACAGTGCAAGTTTCAGGCAGGTTTTTCACTTCTGCATTCTTAAGCACTCAACCCAACAATACCTGTAGAAAAGAGGTAGTATTTATACTCAGCACAATATCCCACTGGAGGAACTCCAAACACGATTGTTGTCGTACACGATTTTTGCGCGAACCCGATAGATGCCATCTGGAGTCTTGAAAATAGTTTCAAAAGGTCTGTCGTTCATTCCCCATCTTTTAAGCCTAGTACGATAGTAAAGTTAAAAAATCGATCAGCACGTATATTTTTTGGAAATACATAAACCATTTATATTAAAATTTTTTTAATTTTTTAGAAATATTATAGAAATAGGGTTTTCAATTTTTTTTATATTCCAATAGTGGTGTGTGGCTACCAAACACCCGCTTAAGAGTGAGCTAAAGTGAGAAGGTATAAAACTTCGCCTGCGCTGGGTATGCACCTGAAATATCCGGACCTTTAATGAGGAAGGTGCCTCTGCCCGTCTGGTTGATGTCTTCGGGAAGACAAAGTCAGACATCAGCGCCATCCAACAAATGCGATAGATGGAGCAAGGAAAGGAAATCGTGGAGCTTTGCGATGTCTATTACAGTTACCACGTAAATGAGCGCAAATTCGGTATTGGATTTGTAGTGGGATAGAGACTTCGTTGCCGAGTACTGGCGTTCACCCCTTTGGACGAACATCTAGCCCTAACTTGCATCAAAGCTAGATTCTTCAACATCTCGGTTAGCCCATCGGGCTAAACTGCTGTGTCCAGATCGAAAAACGAGAAACCAAATCGAGCATATTGTGATAGACGGAAGGTATGCTTCCAGTGTCTTAGACGTACGTACACTTCGTTACACTACGCACCCACCAACGATGCAAGTAAAGCTTACCTTATTCTCCACTCGACTCTAACATCTGCTATCTGAGAGCACTCTTCAACACACCCACATACGAGAGCAGTGGAACCACATTTCCCGATCATTAAGTACCGCCACGCGAGCCATGTGGGGCCATTATAAGAAACTGAAGAGGGAAGCGAGACGTACTTGTTGCAATAAGAAGGGAGAAGCCGAAATACGTGATTGCTGTCCGATAGGAAAACGTCCGAAAATTTGATCAGAGAGTTAGGTTTCAAGAGCAGGGCGAACTCCTATAAGAACAACCAAGACGACCTAGTGACTGATGTCCAGAACGTACTTAAATTATGGAGGGTACACTTTTCCACCCTATGGGATGACAGCTGAACTGAAAGTAGTGGAGAAGGCGAACCCGAGCCCTCAGTTGATAACTGACAGCCCATCGCCTGACTATCACGAGGTACGAATAGCGAATACGTGACTGAAAAACAACCAAGCTGCTGGATCTGACGGCCTGCCAGCCGAGCTATTCAAATACTTATG
>NW_016195429.1:0-3032 GCF_001687245.7 Rhagoletis zephyria | reverse complement strand
TTGAAAGAGTATTGCTGCATCTCAATGCGTGCAACTCTGAAGAGAACTCTGCTTATGCTTAAAACGCAGTATGTACGCGACTACGTTAAGTATACTTTGATAATTGTTGTTATATTTGACGTTTTCTATGAAGCTCACTTCACGTGTTGCTGCTAGAACAAGTTTTATTTTCTTTCTTTAATGTTTTAGGTAGTACACCACGAGATAATAAATCAGCTGGATTGAGGTCGGTTGGTATGTAGCGACACNTTATGCTTAAAACGCAGTATGTACGCGACTACGTTAAGTAGACTTTGATAATTGTTGTTATATTTGACGTTTTCTATGAAGCTCACTTCACGTGTTGCTGCTAGAACAAGTTTTATTTTCTTTCTTTAATGTNCGTCATTGTAATGAATTCCCACTGGCGGAGAAGGCCAAAAATCTTCAGATTGCTTTAAAAAGCTAGGGCCGTTGTACCATAGGCTCTAATGAGTTAATGCTTTAGGTAGTACACCACGAGATAATAAATCAGCTGGATTGAGGTCGGTTGGTATGTAGCGCCACTGAGAAAAGGTGCTGCTTTCCTGAATTAGCGCAACGCGGTTAGCGACAAATGTTTGCCAGCTGCACGAATCTTGTTGAAGCCAGTTTAAAACAATCGTTGAGTCGGTCCAATAGTTGATGTTTTGAAATTCGATTAAAGCAAAAATTGTCTTTATGCGTTTTACAAGTTCGGCCATTATGACCGCAGCGCACAATTCCAGTCTCGGCAAACAACATTTTTTAAGCGGCGTTACTCTTGTTTTAGCGCATAATAATTTAATGGCGCGAACTTCTCCGTCTTCAGAGAGACTTCTCACATAAAGGCATGCTCCATACGCATCGTCAGAACTGTCCGAAAACTCATGAAGCTCACACGGTGCAAACGCCTGGCGATCAATCTCAAAATCGTTTAAGCAATGTAGTTGATCCCGAAAGTTTTCCCATCTGCTATGGTACTCTTGAGGCAGTGACTCATCCCAGCTCAACTTCAAACGCCATAACTTCTGCATGAATATTTTTGCCAGTACTACAACCGGGCTTATTAAACCAAGAGGGTCTAAGAATTGAGCAATTTCGGAGAGAATGCTGCGTTTTGTAAATGTTTTTTAGCTCTGTACGGTCGGCTTTTGATAAAGAAATTTATCGGTAGAAGGATTCCAAATGTGACCTAATGTCTTAACAGCGTTTTTGTCTTTAATTTGGAAAAACTTCTCCTTATCTTCTTCTGATACATCCGATAGAATATCGTTATGATTGGCGCACCACTTCTTTAGCTCGAATTTTCCTCTAAACATCATTGCCTCTAGCTGTCTTTGTAAATGCATCTTGGAGCGTATTAGCGCCTGTCAATAAGTCGTCCACATAAAATCCATTTAGAGCTGCTTGAGCGGCGTAAAGAAAATATTGGCCTTCATCTTCGCAAAGCTGTTTAAAGCTCGTGTTGCCAGAAAAGACGCAGATGCTGTCCCGTATGTGATCGTACACAATTGAAATATCTGAACAGGATCATCTTCGTATGATCGCAATAAAATGTAATGGAAACGCCGATCATCAGGATGAAGTGATATCTGGCGGTACATTTTTGTAATGTCCGTGGTAAAAACGTAAAAAACGTAAAAACAATTCGGATTTTTGTCGTGGAGCTAGATAGCTTAAATACACAGTGATGAGGAATTACGTAGTGCGGAGTTTTAATATCAGCATGTACAACCTTTTCCATATGAGATAAATTAATAAACTCTTCCATAAATTCCAAGAATGATAGAATACAAGATTGCGCCGATTGCAGCAGAATTCGTGAGAATCATTTTGGCGTGACGTCACCGTAGAGTTGACAACTGAGAGCGGCAAATTAAACTGCTGTCTAGTGATGTGCTGAATTGTCGGTACCCAATACTTAGAAAAGGTTTGGGTACCCAATCCTTCCTTATCGGTACCCGATACTGATTCTTTACGCCATTATATGCATTTCAAGTTCAGAAAAAACTTTCATTACTAATTTATATGATATCGGCTAAAACGCTTGAACTTATCGCAACAGAGAAATATTATTTTATCAGTGTTAACCATAGTCGATCCAAGGTTCAAGAAAAATACTTTGACGGATGAGGAAGCCTTTGCTTCAAACAAGTAAGAGTTTCTCTGCATTATGGCCTCGAACCGACATACATATATACATCTTTCATTTGAATCAGTATTAAAAGCTCTATTGGCTCCTACATTCGGGTTTTGATAGGCGAGTCTCCCCTGAAACATTTTCTCCATATTTTTGGCCTATGTGCGCTTTTATTCGAAACCTAAATGTTTCGGTACCGAGTATCAAGAGTATTGAATACTTGAAAAGTATTGACTCAGCACATCACTACTGCTGTCATCTCGACTGTGACGTCAGCAAAACAGCTGATTCTGTCAAATTCACTGAGAGCTGATTAGCGGTATCGCCATCGGCGGCACCTTCTGTATTCTCTCCACCGTGCATAAATTCTACATATTGTACTCGCAGTTGTCCATTTCTGCGAAATTTCTCCTCTTTAGTGCAATATTATACGAATCGCATTGCCTATTGAAATTCTGTTTAAATGGCAACCTTTCATGCATTTCATGCGAAGAATATTTCTTTTGAAGTGGGCTTCACATTCTCTTTCCTCTCGCGATGTATTGTGAGATGGAGAGCTGATTTCTTCAATTTCCCAGAAAGCTTTAGCGCTGCATCCTCATTTGCGTCGGTATACTTTACATAATTGCTACTTAAATTTTGAGATTTTAGAGCGGAGAGTTTTCCAGCCACTATCCAGCCTAGTAAAGTGTTCTGTGCTATCTGCAAGTTAGGCCGTTAGTTAGTATATCATAAAATAGATCTACACCGGCGATGGGCAGAGAGAACTTTTATTCTCCATGCGACAATACAAAATGTATATGAAGAGCTTTGCCCGCGGGCAAGGCGGTGCCCGTCACCGATCTACACCAATAAGAAGATCTACTCGTTGCGGAATGTTGAATATCGGGTC
>NW_016195428.1:0-3032 GCF_001687245.7 Rhagoletis zephyria | reverse complement strand
GCGAAGGCAGAGTTTTTGGCAAAATGCACAGCCACATACAGAGAGTCAGGCTGCCATACGCACACTTGCGCAACATACAAATGTAGGTACATACATAATTCTTACTCAACAAATTCCAACACTTACATGTCTTCTCCACGACTTTTCGGCAGAGGAAAACGGTTGGGCGGGGGGGTTGGTGGCAGCGCTTTTTCATACATTTTGGCACTTGTATTTGTATGTGTGATCGCGCACACATCACTCGCTAGTACGAGCACACGTAAGGGACGGCAACATTTCGTAGGTTTTACGACCGAGGTGCAGTGCAGCGCAGACGACGATCATTGACATTATGGGTTCCAGGCGATTGCGAGCGGGTGAAATTTTTATTTTATTTTTTTTACTAAAATTCGTTGTAACTTTGTGCGCTCTAATGGTGAGTTTTAGAGAGGAAGATCTAAAAGGTGGGCAATGGCGATCGGGCGGAAGTAGCGGTTGTTCACGAATTGTTAGTCATATATGGCCATATCATATGTTAAAATATTTTAGCGCATTTAAATTGTCCAAACTGTAGGAAAGCACAGACAGACGGCAACGTTAATCCGGGTTAACGGGGCATTAGATGTGGTCAAAATTGTATGGAGGTATTGCGGACTTAGCGAGCTGCGAGGTCCTGGGTTCCAATCCCACGTTCTTAATAGCGCCAAACATAATCATAAGAAGTGCTTCACTGTTTCCTTCTTTCCTGGCTCCATGCAATTCCTACATTCGTCACCAGCAGTGGAATGTTTGTGCCGCAAGCAGACAGTGATCAGTTAGGCAGTCATCGTCAGAATCACAGTGGGTATATGGAATGTTTGGTAATGCGGAAAGTAATGTATCCGCCCCACACATGCCGCTAAACATTACCCGCTCGCTTACACTGCCATGCATCTTTTCGGTCAAATGTAGTCGTTGATCTTTTCGTGGCAGAAGAAGATCCAATGCTGGGGCAAGGATGCTTTTTTTTCTTTGTTTTTTTTTTTTTAGTTACAGATTCTATTTATGGTTTGGTAAAGCGACACGCGACACATTACTTTCCTAGACCATGCCAGCACAAAAAATTATGCATCTTCTAATGTATAGGCTATATAGGGCGAAACATTACTTTCTCCATCGCCATTTTTCCACTGAGCAGGCCAGCTTATTGCCAACTTCTTGCTTTGCGCTAAGGCAATTATTGAGCAGTATGTCGAATAAATGATGGAAGACGTACTAGTCGAGCTGTCGTTTGTAGCTTTCTAATATCAAAGTAAAGAGAAAGGCTTTACCAGGATACTCTGGAGCTTTCGAAGTATCGAAATCAAAATCATCTGCTAACAGCAACTAAATGCAAAGCCATCCATAAGTTCAAAGATACTAGCTTCCCATAATTTTCTTTGTTAGAAATAGCTTAATAACCCTAATATTTTTATTAAATCCTTTTGGGGGAAAAACAAGATTTTTGCACGTTTAGCTGGAAAATTTTAGTCTAAGTGCCGTTTTCTCAATTAGCTTTTAACAATTACCTGCCCTTTGAACACAAATATAGTTCTGAAACAAGTAAAAAGTCTAAGTTCGGGTGAAACCGAATATTAAATACCCGGCGCAAGTATTAAATATAGATAGTTCTTCGCCTTTCTGAAAACTGCCGTTACAAGGTAAGAAGAGTGGTTTTACCCCTATTTTTAACAATTTCCATAGTGTGTTCAATTATACCTAATGAGATCAACTTATATAGTTAGATGTAGGCGGTATCACGCCCACTTTCCGAAATTCTATAATAATGTTACTTATTTTCAAGCTATTGTTGTTAGTATCAATTTTGAATAAACTAGCGTCCTTAAATTTCGAAATATCGAAGAATTTCTGAAATTTACCGTTATATGAAAAGTGGGAGTAGTTTTTGTCCGATTTGTGCAGAGTTTGGGAAAAATTGGTGTAGCAGTTACCAAGATATACACATGTAATCATAAGTGGGCGTGGCTACGCCCATTTTCCAAGAATTTATTGTACTCCTANAGCCGTTATATGGGAAGTGGGCGTGGTTACGGTCGGATTTTGCCCATTTTCAATACCAACCTACTTTGGGTGAAATGCAATTTACATACAGAATTTCTTTGAGATATCTCATTTTCATTCGGATCATTTATGTATACATTTGTCTATATCTATCTCGATTCTTTTTGGCTCTTACAAACAACCGTTATATGAACAAAGGTATAATACCCTTGTGCACAATGGCGCTCGGGTATAAAAAATAGTATGAAAGGCGCTAAGAACTGCAGATCGGCGTTGAAATTTCGAAAACGGGAAGCTTAAAGCTGTTACCTAAACTTATTTCAATTTTAAGCAAACAATGAAACAGTTAAGCGCAAAATCCAAGAGCTATTTGGAGCGGGGTAAAACCGTAAGTCACTCCCTTTTTGGACAACAACAAGATTTGATGCACCAGTTGTTTTAAGTACCTACATAAATAAAACAGCTGCTCTGTTTCTTAAAAATTCTATTGTAAATAAGAGCAAGATGCGATTTTCGTCTTTAATTTTGCGTTAATTTATTTTGCATTTTTTTTTTTAATTTTTATTGTAATTTACAAAACATGCTGTTTACGTAAGTTTCTAGACGACAGCGGAGATACTAAAATGAACACATGCAGTGGGTGGCGCAATTGCACGAAGTGGGCTTACATTGGCTGGCAAGTCTGTTTGCACATAGAAACATACATATGTATGTATATACTTCTCTGTGTGTACGTATGTATGTATGTATGTATGTATGAAGATCAACAACACCCTCAATCGCCTACACCCTTGTGCCTTTCGCAGCGCCTTTACCTTCCTGCTGATATTTACACACTTGGAATTGGTTCTGGCTGATCGCGCGTATTGTTCTTGCTATTTCTGTTGCTGCTGCTACTGCAGCGGCTGTCGCTGTGGCTGTAACTTTGACTGTGTTCGACTTTGTTGTTGTTGGCTTTGCTTGTCGTCGAAAACCTTATAAACACTTAATGCACAAAATTTGTCTATAAAAAT
>NW_016195427.1:0-3032 GCF_001687245.7 Rhagoletis zephyria | reverse complement strand
TAAATGGAATTGCGCAGGAGTCTAGTATGTATATATGTATGGGCAGTCCATTTGCTTCATTCATTACAAGCGCGGATGAAACGGTTTTGTGTGAATGCTGTAACGGATTTCGGTTCAAACTGATTTTTTAACCGACTTCACAAGAAGGAGGAAGGTTATCAATTCGTCGGAATATATATAATTTTTTTTTTATGTATGTTATCGCATAACTTTGGACCTCGTTAACCGATTTCCATAATTATTTTTTTCAAGGAAAGGTGTTACCTCGCGAGAGATTAGCGATAATCTTAAATATTTTTTATTAGAATTGAAGTCGGTTTTGTTTTTTGCTTAAAAATGTATACATATGTATATGTATATGTATACTCCTTCCACCAGCGCATTGGTGAGAGCGCTGCGCAAGCGCGCCCGACCGCGAAAAGCGAATCGCGGGCAAAGCTGCTATACTTTAAGCACCTCATTGGTTTTGCTGTAGCTGCAACTGCAACAGCCGCTGTCAAAGATTTACCGCTACGGCTTTTCATTTCCGAATTCATTATATCATTTTCAAATGATTACCTGTATTTTAATATTGTCGCTATTGTTTTTTTTGTTGGTGTTGGATGTTGGTTATTATTGTCTGATGGATACATACATTTGTATGGTGTAAACACTTGTGGTTTGAAACAACAAAACCAACAACTGAATGTTTTACTTCTTACTTTTACAACTATGAACCCGTTTAGCTGTTTTCTTGTACCCCAGTTTTCTTGTCAAACAGAGCGACGAGTTGAGTTTACGGCCGCAAATCAGCTGTTTTCCTTTCGATTTCATTTCCATTCAATTCACTTAAGCTAATGTTGCATACATGCATACATATTTCTGGCAATACATGCATATGCACATACACACATGCATGCATGAATACCCACCAAACAATTTTTAAGAAATCGTGTCGCCCTCGAAAACAATTTTATTGCCAATCGCTCGAAAACGTCCGCCGAAGGCAACTCGCCTGAGCGAGTCACAAAGAGATCAATCACAAAATAAATTATCAAAATATTGTCAATCACATTACAAAATTAAATGCATTTCATTTCACTCGAGCGAGGAGCCAATTTCCGACAGGCAAATCGCGAATGACAGCGACTGCGTGGTCATTTTGCGACTGACTTGACATTTTGCGGTAGACTTTGACATTTGAGCCATGGAACCGAACGAAATGCTAAAAAAAATGTGTCTCCAATGTTTCTCAACCCATTCTTAAGTTGATAAACAATATTTGAGAAAGATTTGAGAAAATGTTTAGTTTCAAATGTTAAATCAAGTTGAGAAATAAGATTTCCCCAAGCATTTGAAAATTGTTTTCCAGTGTTTGTTGGGATAAAAGGTCTTTCAAATATCACACATACATATTTATGTCATTATTCTGCATAACACCTAACTGATTTTTTCCAATAATGAGATTTATTGGAAAACTTTCTTGCGTTGTTTAGGATTTATTTTCTGATAATAAAGCATTATTAAATTACCAATTCTGGCGCGAAAGAGATTAATGTAACAACAAAATAACGATTTTGCAGAATTGAGCGAAATTGTATTTACTAAATACTAAGTACAAAGCATATATGTATGTAGGTATTTATGTTGCAGTACGAGTAAATACCAAAGCACTTTTTACTTACATAAGTATTTTGGATGTTACTAAATACTGAGTATTAAAGAATTTAGTTAGTTAGTTTCACCTAACGAAAGCTTGCGTATAACTGTACTTGGTGGCTTTTTCATCACTAACTAATGTATACAAAAGTATTCAGTACTTATGAGTTAGAGGGCTGCATGAATGCATTCAAAAGGGCTTATGAATTATTCATATACAAAACGAATGAATGATTTTGGCTTAAATTTTTTCTGAATTTGAGTGAATAGCTCTGTTCTGATATTTGTGTCGACATTACAATATGCAAACAAAATGAAAATAAATTGATTTGAAATAAATGACAATTTTTTTGTTTGGATGAATTCATGCAGCCCTCTATTATGAATTGATTAAATATGAAATATTTGCTTTTTATTCATCATGAAACTCTTTCCCAATGAAGTCTCATGAATGAAAAATCGTGTTTTTATTTTGTTAAAAAAAAAAACTCTAGATTAGCTCACCAGCAAATGCTGACCTAGTTGCCTGCAGAGTGGTGCACCGTGCACGTACTAGAACTGCATACATATACTGGACCATAAATCGGTTTTTTTTTTGGTCCCTCGATGCCCCTCGTATCCCATTCCTATGTAGAATCGCTCGTTGATTCTGAAAATGGAGTTAATTTTTTACTATGAGACAAGCTTTCTAGATATTTTCAATTTAACGTTATTCAGCTTTAAAAAAAAAAGTCTTTGCACTTAATCTCGTAAGAATGTTACTCATATGGAAATGGCCTATGAGTAATATTCTTCCCTGCTCATATTTTATGCAAAAAAATCCTCGCACATTTTCATTTGACCATTCATTTCTTTATTATTTATCCATCCATTAGTAGCTTGATTTTTTGTTAGATAGAATAGGCTTTAACACAAATTAAAAAGTTGACTCAGGCTCTGTCTTTTTTTAATCGTTTCCCTGTGTCATTGAAAGGTACTTGTTCAATATTATTACTATGCATATTGCGATTCGTATTCGATTTGGTAGTATATTGATCTCGTTCTTAGATATACAAATAATTATTCAATCAAAAGCATATTGAAAAAAAAAATAAAATCTTGTTTCAATAAACTGATCCGGTAACAAATTTTTGTTGATTGTTAACACTCGTGAAAGCTTTGCGTGAATCTCGGACGAAAAATGGAAAGCGCTAGTGATTTATGTGACAATTTTGGATNTTGTTGATTGTTAACACTCGTGAAAGCTTTGCGTGAATCTCGGACGAAAAATGGAAAGCGCTAGTGATTTATGTGACAATTTTGGATGGATTCAGATTACAATGATGAAAATACTGGTAGAGTGTGTATGTGAAACCTACTTATGGTGCTCCAGAAACTAGAATTATTTCCAGGAA
>NW_016195426.1:0-3032 GCF_001687245.7 Rhagoletis zephyria | reverse complement strand
TTTAATCCTATGCAACGCTTTTAATTTTATTCCTATTAAAACCGCTCGCCAAGTCGGGTTCGTGATTTCGTAAATTTCCCTCTTTTCATCATTTTGAAAATTCTGTGCAATGCGAATGCTGGCCCCGACATTTTATATGTGGCTATATCGCCACCAACGAGTTCAAAGAGAGAGTAGCCTGGTTTGAGGACGTCGCGTTGGAGGTGTAATTCGACCGAAACNGTATACATAAATGCACTCAACTTCTAGCTACAACCCTTCTCATTTTTGTGCAAAGTTGCATGGTGTGTCTCACATTTGATGTATTGCGTTTGGTTGTTAGCTCACATAAGTAGTAAGACAATGAAAGAGAGAGTGGGAGAAAGAGTTGCAACAAAAGCTACTAAGCATCATCAAAAAGAAAAATGTAATTCGAAAATACGATTATGTCCACTCGTTTTTCAGCAAAGAACTATAATGCAATAGCATTTGAAAGGTGCCAATGTGTCAACAAAGGGTTTCAGTAGAACTACGCCAGAAATTTCAAAAATTTAAGGAAATTTGTTTGAAAATGTGCCAATTGAAAATAACTCATCGGTTTTTAACAGCAAAAAATACCATATAGTTTTCGAATGCCGTTGTTGTTTATGGGAAAAGCCAATTTCATATGAGATTAATTGCAAAGTTTTCATTGAAGAAGAGATTTAGTCTTAAAAAACTTGAAACAAAATTCTTTGTAGAAATCTAGCGCTTTTGCATTCGTTTTGATGATTTCTTCATACAGTTGTTCACATAGTAATACACAGCTGTGCGATATTTTGACAAGTTTTTACTGCTTTTCTTTTGTTTGATTAATGTTTACTATTTTTTTAATAAAATTATAGCTTACTATCTAATAAAAACCACATATGTGAATCCAAATTTGTAGATTTGTGCAAAAATTTGATGTACGTATATTCAACAAATTTTCACGGAATATTTAAAAATTTTAATTCAAACTTTTTTGAAATTTTGTTTGAAAAATTTCAGGTACGCAGTTTTATTTCCAATTAAATTTAATACAATAAAATACTTGTTTGAAATTTCTAAAAAATCGCCTTGATTTTTGGCAATTGTTTTGTAAAAAATCCATTTACTTATTTCATAAAAGTCTTATATAATAATAGCCTTAAATAAATTAACTATAAAAGCACCTGAAAACAATTAAAACATTGTCCAGCATAGCTGCATAGGCTGTATAGAAAAACATGCGTGACACCGTCAACAAAAAAAATTTTAATAACAGTATTTTGTGTCCACTTGATATTAGCCTTTAATTATAGTAAAATTTAGAGGGCTACATAACTGCGCATACCAAAAAATGCTAAATAAAAAGCTTATAATTTTTGGTAAAAATTTGTTAAATTTTTATAATTTCAGCACAAAGTTTTACATTTGAATATATGTGGTTTTGATAAGACTATAAGCCATACTTCCACAAAACATTAAAAAACAAAAGCAAACTAGTCAAAACTGGTCAAAATATCGCACTGCTCTTATTTTCTGGAAACTTTAGATCTCTTACCTTATTTCTCAAGAGCTCCCCCTTAAATGCTTTTAGGCAGAATGCAATTTGTCGCCTGAACACTGACTCTTCAATTAAATAACACATAGAATTGGCATTGATTTGGTTATTCTTGATTTCTCAGTTTCTCGACAGATTTTACAAGTGGAAAGCAATTACATTTGAATGTGGCGACACTCGTACACCCATGGCGTATGAGTAACATTCTTTCCAGCTCATAAGTATTTCATACAAAACATCATTTCGCATTTACCGTTGGTCATTCATTGCATTGCATTGCATTTGCATTTTGCACATGAGTGAAATTTGAACTACAAATTAAAATCGTATTTTATTGACAATTGTTTTGCGAACGTTAGCACTATTATGATTGTATTTCAGATAAAGTTTTTTCTTCAACCATTTTTTTACGTTGCTACCTATTAGTCCCCCACCTAAAATCGTTCTTCATCTGAAATCACAGACTCAGTGAGTCAATCCATTAGAGACTAGAAATTTCCGGTACCAGTTGATTGTTAACGAAATGCAATTACCGATCTCAGCTAGTCAAAAAGATATAATACCTACCGTTCGGGTCCACTGGACCCCTATGTATGTAAATAATAATGTGGTTCCAACGAACCCGGGCTGGTAGTTCCCGGTAGATTTACAACAGCAATACCAATTATTAAAAAAATAAAATAAAAGTATAGGCTACATTAAAATAAGCCAAGCAAAGGAGCTACGGAGCTCAAAAGCATCAGATATTGATATTGGAACACAAAAAAATCTAATTTCGGGTCGGCGCAAAGTTAGAGAAAGGCTCGTAAACGATAAAACAAAAAAAAAGTAAAAGAAAGAGGCTTTTGGTAATTTGTCAGCAGAAAAACAAAATTTAATTCTGTTGGAAATTTTTCTTAAACCACAATATTTTCTAATATATCATATTCGCATACGAATGCTTTTTCAATCCATTTACGTTTGTTCGTAGGCGCTCGACAATTTCAAGCGAAAAAGTACTCGAAAACGAATCGTAAACGGCTATCATAAAAGACTTTTTAGCCGGTTTTTCTTCGAGAAAATATCCAGTTACGAGCTCGTTTACGATGATTTTGCTGGTAGGTATTTTTTCAAATACGTACTTTGTATTTAAATAATTTATGTAAAACTACTTCGTACTTGTAATAAAATACTTTTTTGTGACATATTTGTTTTTTTGCATTTAGATATTATTTTAGTAATAGTTTTAAAATCTCTGATGCAGCACTGCTTATTGAAAAACCCTTTCTAAAAGGAACATATATATTTCGGAAAATCATACCTGATAAAACCGGATTTGTTTATTCAAACAAAAAAAAAAAACACTGTATAAATTTTTGACTCTTCAAGGCTTCTTTTCATTTTTCTTGTCACTTTTAAATAAGAAATCAGATTTGTGTCGCACAAAAATCGCTTACACGGAGATGGCTGCCGCTGAATTTAATAAAATTCCAAGTGAAATGCAGGTACC
>NW_016195424.1:0-3032 GCF_001687245.7 Rhagoletis zephyria | reverse complement strand
TTTTCAATAATTCCGTACCATTTCCCATATAGAATCTATGGAAAACTTTCAGGGACCTCCAAATATTTTTTGATTTCAAGATAACAAAAATAATACTCNTATAGAATCTATGGAAAACTTTGAGGGACCTCCAAATATTTTTTGATTTCAAGATAACAAAAATAATACTTTTTTCGATATAGAACAATTCTTGGGGGTGAGAGCATTAAAATCTCGATTTTACTTATTTTGAACCACCCTGATGTACACATTAACATGTAGTATAAATAATGTGATCGATCTTGTATTTGGTACTTCGGTTCGTTGTCGCACATTTTGTCGCTTGATGTTAAATGTTTTTGTGTCAAAAAGTGCGAAAGCGATTCGAAAACTGTCGCTAACTAGTTAAAGAATCTCCCCCCAGGCCCTCTACTTCGCCGATCTTCAGGACGATCGTCACATGGCCTGGACGATAAATTTGTTCAAACCATTAAAGTCGCCAGGCACCGAGGGCATCATACCTGCGCAGCTGCAAAGGGCTCTGAAGGTGCCGTGAAATTGGTTGGATCATATTTATTTATTATTTATTTATTTATTAGTCAAACGAACAAATAAATTCTTACTGACTATAGGAGAATGTTGCTTAGTTAGTATTTAAAAATAATCTAATAATAGGCTACGCACAGTTCTAAAAGGCTAGGAGAGCTCCAAATCAGGAACCTCGGATAGACTGTTACGCCGAACAAAAGCCAGCATAGCATAAGATTTCGATACAATGTAATTGATATGCGTAACGTAACATAGTTACGTTTCAAAAAATACCCCTAAATCCTTAACTTCAGCAACACAATTTAAAGAGAATCCCGAAATATAATAACTCGTGGGTAACGGAATAAACTTTCTAGTAAAAGTAACATGAGAACTTGTTTGAGGAACGCATCAAAGTTTTTGTTCAATGCACGTTGCGCTCCAACGAAATTTTCGCCATTGTCGGACATCACTTTGGAGGGTAAGCCTCCAAGTTGAGCTGTCTACGTTCTTGAGGATTTCGGAAATGCTATTAGCAACGTAAGTTTTCCCTCCGTATGGGGGTTTTCAAGCCAAGCAAGTACGATGGACGAGTCGCACCATAAGTTCCGCTGGTTTTTTAAAGATCTAATTCGGATCGTACCTGGTTTAAGAGTTTGGAAAGGAGTACGGCTCGTATAATTCCAGGCGCGGAAGACTGATTGTCTGTAGTGAAGCTACAGGAGCCTTTCGCGACAAGTAGGCGGGTTGTAGCGGGGTTTATATCTTCCAATCCATGAATTTGGATGTTATAATTGGGAGAGAATTGTATCCAACGGGATAGATTTTCCACAAATCTGCACCAAACGGATGAACAGAATTGTCCGCTCCTTCTTTTCACAGTGTTTGCAGAAGGATTTTCGCTCTAATCATTGTAGGCGATAGCCGGGCCAACAGTTTGGCAACTGCTGAAAGTATCTATCGCTTTATGGCTGAGTGTGGAATTGAGGGTAAGTTGAACGTATAGGAAAAAGTGGCGGAGACTGCGTTCCAATTAATGCCTAACGTCTTTGAATTGACTTAACGGATTTGCATGGAATTTTGCACACTGATAGTTTATGACCTAAACTGGAAAATAGGCTAATCTTTTTTTTAAGAGTTGTCACCTGTTGAAAAAGTAAAATTAAACTAATGAATTCAATCAAATATTGCATTGCAGGCGTCAAACGAAAAAAACCTTAAAAGAGATTAATTTCAAAGATATTTTTGAAGACGAAATTTTGCACACAGATAGCTTATGACCTGGATTGAAAAATAGGCTACTTCCTAATTTAATCCAAACATTTCTTGGGCTAGCGATCGCTCCCTATGTATCTGCTTTAAAAAAAATATCGCGATATTGATTTCTTAAGAAAGGCAATTAAGAAAGCTTAAATACCCAACTAATTTTGAAGTGTATGAAGAAATTTTTAGTTATTTATTTAGGTAGCCATATGTGAAGTACGTGCGTCATATATAATATTAGTTATTATATGTTTTATCTGCGGACGCAATCCATGAATCAAGACGAAGAAAGTCGACAATTACTAAACTAAAATCTTAAATTCATTGGCCCGTAATCATGGAGAAGTCAGAGAAAGGTTTTAACGATTAAAATTGTGTTTCATAGTAATCACACTCGTATGGGAGCGAGATAAAGGCAGAAGGCGTAAAACTTCTTGAAAAAGTTCAGGAAGCCTCGGATGATACCCCTTTTTTTTGATGACGACAACGGCAAACGAATAAAGGACTATGATTTGAGGGTATGCACATGGAATATCCGCACACTTCATGGGGAAGGTACCTATGCCCGGCTGGTTGATGTCCTCGGGAAGAGAAAAGCTGACATCACCGCCATCGAAGAAATGCGATGGACGGGACAAGGAAAAGTCAAGCGTGAATCCTTGCGACGTCTACCACAGTTGCCACGTAAAGGAGCGCTAATTCGATGTTGGATTCTGGGTAGGAGAGAGACTCCGTCGCCGAGTACTGGCGTTCTCCCCGGTGGACGAACGTCTAGCCACTATCCGCATCAAAGCGAGATTCTTCAACGGTCATCTGCGCCCCAGCCCCGACGGAAGAGAAGGACGAGACGTCCAAGGATCTCTTTTATGAGCGCTTGTAGCGTACATATAAGCGCTGCCCCGACGCGTTGCGCTTAACGTCGAATAGCTACAATAACAACAGCCGGCCAATTTATTCGCCCTTCGACTCACACACCTGCTCTCTGAGAGCACTCTTCAACAATCCGACATACGCGAGCAGTGGAACCACATTTCCCGATCACTAAGTACCGCCACCGAAGAAGTAGTTGGATTTCAGCGAGCCCGAAAGAACAACTGGTACGAAGAGGAATGTGTGCGAGGAGCTTGAAATGCAGGCCGACAGGAAAAAACGCCCGAAAATATTATCAGAGAGTTAAGCGACTTACGGAGGTTTCAAGACCAGGTCGATGATGTTAGCAAGTACTTAAATTATGGAGGGAGCACTTATCCCTCCTATTGAAT
>NW_016195422.1:0-3033 GCF_001687245.7 Rhagoletis zephyria | reverse complement strand
GATGAGTTGAATAATGATAAAGTTTTATGCATGAATTGTACGGCCATTGTGGTGGAGTAAAAGCAAAGCGTATTCGACTGTCGAAGTTGACATGAAAAATCGTTGTCAAACGAAAGCAATCAGGCAAGTATTTGCTGTGAATTAGCGAAATTTAATTTTATCGCAAAAAAAAAACGGAGAAATAGCAGTACAATAAATTATTAGATTTTTTTCACTCCTTTATTTGGTTGGGTGGTTTGCCTGCGATTGCTTCAGCGGACAGGTCTATGACCACTTTTATCGCATCAATGGTAGTTTTTGATTTAAGACAGCTACACTGCTGGTGTGACACCCCAGATGCCTCGATAGTGTTTTTGACACGATCATGAATAATATGTTCGAGGATCTTCCCTAATGAGTCGAGCATGCAAAGAGGACGATAGTTGGTCGGAGCGTTTGGCTGCTTCTTAGGCTTTGGCATAGTATATAGGTGCTGCCGCTACCATGTTTTTGGGAATTTCCCCTGGGTAAATCCATGTCAAATCGAAATATGGTTGGAATCGATCATTTTTCGATTGGCTGAATTTTGGGCTTAACTTTTTTTATCATATAAAGAAGTTTTGCCAAAGGAAACAAATAAAGAACATTTTTATATAGAAATAATATAAAAAACTCGAAAAATAAAAAAGATCATAAAATTTTGAAATTAAAAAAAAGCAAAAACTTATATAAATTTTTGTCCAAGATTGTTTATACAAAATATCCAGCTGATATTAAAAACTCCTAAAATTTTCAAGGTGTTTTTGAAAGATGAATTTTTAAACTTAAAAAAAAAAATTACACACTATAAAATAAAAGGAAAAATAAATTTAATTTAAATAAAAATTGTTTGCGATAACTTTATTTATTGTTTGCAAAAAAAATTATTTCAAAGTTCAAAACTTCATATCTTTAAAAAATGGCACTTATTTAAAATTTCAGGATCTTTCAAGATCAGTTGGCGGTATTGTATAAACCAATTTCGCCACAAATTTGTTTGTGTTAATGTTATTTCGATTTTTTAACCGACTTCAAAAAAGAAGAAGGAAATCAGTTCGTCGGAATATTTTTTTTTATGTATGTTATCGCATAATTTTGGACCACTTAAACCGATTTCGATAATTCTTTTTCTATCGGAAAAGTAGTGTCTCCGAAGTTGTCCCAAACTAATTTGGTTTACATCCGACCTTTGGATCATGAAGAAATTAACGATACTCATAAATTTATATATGAGAATTGAAGTCGGTTTTTTTTTTTGCTTAAAAATTACTTGTTTAATTAAAAAATTTCGCACATTTTTTTTCGTAGAATTTTTTTATAAAATTTTAATAAACCTGAATTCATCCTTAAACGGAGACCAGAAACATTTTCGTAACTGTAATAGTTTTTGGGATTTTCAAAAAATAAACATGCAAAATCCCAAAAAAAAATTAAGTTTTGCCCTTTGGCAGAACTTTGTTTAATGATAAAGGAAAAGTTCAGACGAAAATTCATCCAAACAAAAAATGGTCGCTTCCAACCATTGGGATCGATATTGGGGATTTGATCTAGTCCTGGATATTTTGATTTGTTGAACAAACTCTTGCCAACGCACACTAGGGTGGTCGAAAAATATTAAGCTTTCATCCCCTAAGATTTTTATAAACGGAAAAAAAGAATACTCGTATTTGTCGTTAAAAAGATCTTTGGAATTGTCCCAAAGCCTCCGAAGTTTTCCATGTATTTTATATATGAGAAAAAACACTTTTTTGTAGAAATGATATATAATTCTTAAAAAGCAATATTTTTCGAGCGAAAACTTTGTTTCTCTTTAGGAGACTTCCAACAACAATACCTTATTGTTAGTTTAACGATTTTTTAATATTAACTATTTTTATAGGTCCCCCAAAAACCATAAAATATGGAATGGGGGAATCGTTAGTATTAAAAAAATGCTATAATAAACAATGGGGTATTATTTGTGGAAGTATCTTGAAGAGAAGCAGAGTTTTCCGATCGAAAAATATTGATTTTCAAGAGTTCTATACGAAAAAGTATTTTTTCCCCATATAAAATACAGCAAAAACTTCATGGGCTTTGAGGTAGTTTATATTATATTTTTTTTTTAACAAAAAATTGGGGTATTCTTTTTTCAGTTTAGAAAAATAACGGGGGCGAGACCTTTACATTTTAAACTTTTTTTGGACTACCCTAATGTACACACTAATGTCATCTTTGAAAGGTATTTACTAGCATGCAAACATACAACCTTCTTATTGTTTAAATATGCAATTGTACATTAGACCATATCCTTTTTCATGCTTCTACCATTTTTATCGACCGGAAATGAATACAAAACTATAAATCAGAGACTATAAATATTTGACAAAAAGCTAGGAAAGTAATCACAAGCGACGTTATGGATTCAAACAATTAAAAGCAATAAATTTTGCGAAGATAATTAATCAAAAAGACTGTGAAAGCTGATTAACAACGATAACTCTGGACTACAAATACTACTTTGCCACATATGAGCATAAGATGGTATAGTTTTTTTTGTTTTTTTTTTTGTTTTTCGTGAACTAAGCGGAATGTAAAATAAATGTCTACAACGCCCACGCCAACAGAAATGTCGTACAGAGTAACCGGATGGAAAGTATGAAAAAATGTTGTTGGTCACTCTGTATATGTATGAATTTAGTTAGCCTCCCTACAGGAAATGTATGTATCTAACTATAAGCTAACTTTAAGTTGATTAGGAAGGAACTAAAAGTCACTTATTATCTGTATATTTTCTTTGACTAAAGTTAACTATATTTCTATGGCGCTGGCAGCGAAGTAGTGAAGGGTGGTTATCTCTGCATTTGATGTAACGAACTTGTAACTAACTACTTTTGGACATAAAAGATCAATAGGAAAATCAAAATATTTATTTTTTTTTTTTACTTTATTTTATTACATTTGATATTTGCTTACATATTCTGCTATAGGTTGTCCCATATTCGAACTCCGTCAGACATAACTTCAAAATGATAA
>NW_016195420.1:0-3033 GCF_001687245.7 Rhagoletis zephyria | reverse complement strand
TTATCTTTAAAATCTTATTTTGAAGATTTTTTTTGGAAAAAATTAAGCTTTTTAGGACACTTTCTCTGGCAACACTGCCTGTGGTCACAGCAACACGTCGTTGTTGTTTATTATTCACAAATAAATTAATTGCAACCAAACAGCCAACGGTTTGTCTTGATATTCATTTGTCGATTGAAGTCGTTCATGAATAGTATTTCCAAATTTAAGAGAAAAAATGGATCATAATAATACGTCGACCGCGACTTTGGCCACGAATGTCGCTGGCAAACGACAAAATCAGTCGACATCGCAGCGCAAGAAATCCGGCCCCAAGTTCGAGCTCAGCGAAGGACAAAAAGCCGACATTAAGGAGGCTTTTGACTTGTTCGATACCGAATGCACCGGCTTTATAGAGGTCAAAGAGTTAAAGGTTGTCCTCCGTGCACTTGGCTTTCAGCCGAAGAAAGAAGAGATCAAGCGCATGATTGTCGAAATTGACAAGGACGGTACTGGTCGCATATCCTTCAACGATTTCCTACAATTGATGACCATAAAAATGCCTGAGAAGGATACCAAAGAAGAAATATTAAAAGCATTTCGCCTTTTTGATGACGATAACACCGGGTCAATTTCGTTTAAGAACTTAAAGCGCGTTGCCCGCGAATTGGGCGAAACGCTGACCGATGAGGAGTTGCGTGAAATGATTGATGAAGCTGATCTGGATCATGATGGAGTTGTAAATCAGGATGAGTTTTTCCGTATTATGAAAAAGACAAGTCTATATTAATCCAAATTTCGTAGAATACAGCTTTCGCTAGACATGTATTTTTACAATTCTATAAAAAATTATGTTTCTATAATTCTATGAATTCTAGTTTTGCTATGTTTAATCTTTATTATTATATTATGTTTACTAAGTTGTGTGGATTATAGTCATACAGATTATGCCGTTTACTTACTACGATATTAGTTTTAACTTATAAATATTGTTGCTGTAGATATTTTTATGTAACAAGTTTACTGATACAAAAATACCTTTGCTAGACTTATATACTGAACATACACAACTCACGTGTGTAGTCACTATTGAAAAATTCCATCAATTGGGCTACGAACTTCTATCCTATGCACCAAATTCATCAGACTTAGCTCCCAGCGGTTAGTTTCCTGTTTCCAAAACCCAAAGAAATGGCTGGACGATATGAAATTTAAGCCGAATGAAGAGGTTATCACTGAAACAAACCCTTACCTTTAGGACCTTAAAACGTATTATTTTGAAGGAATTAAAAAATTGGAAAAACGCTGGTCGAAATGCCTCGAGCTATAAAGAGACTATGTTCAGAAATAAAATGATTTTTTGTCGAAAAATATATCTTTTATTGAAAAAAAGAGCGACTTTTCAAATTCACCTAGGATGTAAAGCGGTACCCGGTGGTGGTGGGAAGGCTCCCTCTGCCATTTAATTTTCTACTGAGCCCGAAGTAGCTTCTGCTGAGAAGAGTTATCCTTCGCTT
The DNA here is from genome assembly GCF_001687245.7 of Rhagoletis zephyria. NCBI lineage: Eukaryota > Metazoa > Arthropoda > Insecta > Diptera > Tephritidae > Rhagoletis > Rhagoletis zephyria. The sequence goes on along the minus strand of NW_016195420.1, from coordinate 1,537 downwards.
AAAGTCCGTTTTCGATTAACCAGTCCGGTTTTTTATTCAGGTCTTGAACCGTGTATAAAAACATTACAAAAAAGCCCAAAAACCAAAAAAAAAAAAACATCGATATAGAATTAAATTTAACGTCCCTATTATGCATCACGAAACCGAAAGCACAGAAAAATCGTTGTAAAAAATAAATATCGCAACAAAGCAAAGTTATTATTTCAAATTTACACGCATATTTAATCTATTTAAACAAAAATAATTACGTTTCAATAACATTTGTAGCTACTTTTTACCCGACTTCAAAAAAGGAGAGGGTTATCAATTCATCGGAATATTTTTTTTTTAATGTAAGTATAAATGTGCGTACATATATCTACTTACTATATGTATAAGTATAGCAAATTATTATTTTTTCTTCTGTAAAATTTTCATATTTAATTTTACTTACTGCTGTGCATCGCAAATCAATTAAGACTTTTATTTGTGCTTAATTTTATTTTATAAGTCCATTACCAAAAATAAGAAATATAATAAAGCATTTGAATATTTATACAAAAAAAAACTTTAATTCGCATTTAAAAACCTTTTTTAATTGATATTGGGGCGCCGTAATTTTAATGGTTTTGATTCAAAACTTTTGAATGAGGTTTTTTGGTTCAGTCAAAGACAATATTCACAATCGACTTCAAACAAAAACAGGATGCTCAGGATGTTGTGGAAATGGTCTGGGATTTTCAGTTGGAATTGCATTTGCAAATTTTATGTTTGTTGCCATGACAACCATGTGCATTTTATTGTTGTGAATATGCAAATGCAAGGAGTGTGCAAATGCCAAAGCATATGCACAAGGTCCTAAACGGCCCTATTATTTTATAGGAACTCAAAACATCGAACTGATGAGCAGGGTTGCCACTGACGAAAAAAAAATATTTACCATCCACTTGAAAAAAATCTACCAAATCTGGGAAATATCTACCAATAACTTTTTTATAATTATTTTAACGAAAACCATAGTTTTGTTATTTTTTTATTTATTTTAATCAAAACTATAGTTTTTTTATTTTCCTTTTTTTAGTTATTTCAATAAGAATTAACATTGTTTTTAAGAACTTTTTATTTAACTAGTTATACGGGAGTGATGAAACTAAAGGCAACAATGAATCTTCATTATTTGAAAAACTTCAACTCGAGTTATAGACAAATACTGTGTCTCAAAAAGTGATTTTTTTTAATATTCGCAATATTTTTCGAGTAAAAATTTTTTATTGCTTTAACTAAATCCAAAAAAATCGAGGACTCAAACTATATACAACATATAGAAAAATTCCACAATTTTCCGTCTATATTTCTAATTTTTTACTTTGAATTTTTAGAACAATTTAAGGTATGGAGTTTTAAAGCAAATACTATTTGAATATAGTCAGTGCTCCTTCAAATTCCCGTTGATTTTTTTTATATATTTTTTTTTCATTAATAAAAATGGCGTTGATTTATTTTTTTGCAAACAATCATTGTGCGTTATTACATACCTGTAAATTTTTTCTTTATATTT
>NW_016195419.1:0-3033 GCF_001687245.7 Rhagoletis zephyria | reverse complement strand
ATTTATTGCGCTTTACAGTGTTGTTGCAAACATTATTTGATTGCGCGCTGCCACACACAATTCATTTATAAAATGCCACAAAGTGCGTGTATCGGTATCGGTATCGACCGACCGTTGGTACGCAGTATGTGTGTGGGTGTGTGTGTGTGTGTGTGTATGTGTAGTGGCAGTACATTTGCTCCATTCGCAGATTGCCAACAAAATCACGCCGATGACGGGGGCGCGTGCTGCCTGTCAACGACAAAATCAACAACAGCCGCGGCGACCACCTTTGTGGCTTACACTATCATAATTTGCTCCTCTATTAGTTGTTGTTGTTGTTGTTGTTGTTGTTGTTGTTGCTGTGGCAGTTGAAAACTAAATTTTCTGCTCGCATAAACTCGATATACGAGTAAGTGGTACAAATTGAATTTGCTCTAGCAAAACTAGATAACTAAATTAAATGCAAATTTTATCTTTAACCATGCACTACAAACATCGAGCTCTTGCACCTTCCTTTTAAATAAGTTAGTTAGCTTAGCTCCACTTACATGGCATAGGCATATTCTTTGAAGGGTTTGCGAATTTGCATCAAACTTATTTATTAAAAAACTTAATTTCATACACGCGCACATGCATACATACATATAGGCGCATCCATTATTGGAACTCAAAGCAACTTTTACCTATCAGCTCATATGTATATTTATACATACATACGTATTTGTGAAAAGGCTTGCTGAGGCTAAATTCAGAGCTTAATGAATTGTACCTAAATGAATTATTTCTACGCATATGCTTCAAGGGATAATCGGCCATGTATGTACATGTAGTACGGGAGCGGATCTAGCTGAATTTGCCTATATCTTCTGCTTACTTAAATGTATGCAAAAATATAAAATCGCGGTTACTCATAATTTTAGCAATTTAAAAACTGGGCATTTCTATTCAAAGTTAGTTAAATACTTACTACTTTGAAAATAGAATAAAACTTTATTGGCAGACATACGTGCCAGCTTATAGCATCGATGGCGATCGTTGTAAATAAGATGGTGGTTTTTATTTCAATTTCCACTTGCATTCTGCTAAAGTCGGATCGAAAGGGTTAAATAGTTTTGAGTACTAGTATTCGCCAGCGATCGAAATTCTAACGCTAAAATTAAGGGGAGGTTGAGATGAGTAGAGTTCATGTGAAGTGAATTGAGGTGTAGTGATTTCAGGTGAGGTGAGTTTTGATAAGTTAAGGTGAGTTCACCTGAGGTGAGAAGGTGAATAACATAAGTTGTGGGGAGTTGAGATGAAACGAGTTGGAGTGAAGTGAGGCGAGTTGAGATGAAACGAAGTGAGTTGGGGTGAGGTGAGTTAGGGTGAGTTGAGGTGAACTAAAAGAAGTTGATGTCGGGTTAGCTGAGGGCATATGAGGAAATTTGGGGTGATTTCAAGTAAGCTGTGGTGAGTTGAGGTGAAATTAGTAGAACAATATAACATAATATAACACAACATAACAGAGCTTAACATGGAGTAACATAACATAATATAGCGTAACCTAAAATAACATGTCATAACATAACTTAACACAACATAACATAGCATAACTATAAATAAAATAACGTATCACTTTTCAGTTTTATCTTTTTCTTTGTATATCTCTACCTCTATAACTTTCTCTCCCTATCTTTATATATGTAATTCTTTATACCTTAAAAGTATAGTTTAGCTCTAAAAGAAAGGTCGCATTCGGATTTCCAGTTGCCTCAGGCCTTTACCTCTTTTTCTTCTTCTTCTTAGTAAAATTACTTGCTTACTGCTGAAACTGCCCCTGTCAGTCACACTTTCTGCTTACATAACAAAATTTATTTACATACATACATATATGTACATATATGTCTAGGAATAAGGTTTCGATCACCCGGAAGAGTATTCATCATTGATTGGTTACCCAAAACATGTCAACGTGACCACTTTAGTAAATCCTTTTGATCTTACAAGCGTGCCACAATCGTGGCCGCTACATCGCCGGCTCCATCTCCCTTTTGCAATTCATCTAACCATAAGAGTATTGAGTAATTAATTAAGCGTATGAGTTTTCCAGCTAAACGATTANTTTAAAAGGAATTTCAAAAACCGAAACAAAGCATGTGTGTGTGTGTATGGGTAGGTGTTGTGTTTTCATTTGGAAAATGCTTTGTTGACACAAGAGGTGTAAACACAAAACAAACAAGAGAAAAAGGGTGGTTTTATAAGTTGCAAGAAACATAAATATGTATGTATGTATGCTTGGACAATCATATTTGTAACCATACCCATCGTTTTCTATTGAGCGATTATAAAAACCGGTTCTTAAGTGTGTGCCATAAGCGTGCAGCACCTAAAATTGCTATGTGAATCCTTTTTGCTTTATACTAAATATTTATATCCTTTAATCCTAGCAGTGGTCAGGGTTGTATGTTGGCTCATGGTTTTGCATATACTTAAATGATGAGGTTTACAGTCTTAATCATCAGCTACATAGAGGGTAATCGAAACCCCATGTGTGTTTTTCGTATGCAAACCAATATGAAAATTGTTTCGTCCCCGCTCAAACAAGTTCCTTTAAATTTGCCGCTCTTTAATTAGATTCAAACAGTTCTAGTTCGTTTCGCTACTAAACACATTGCACACGTTTTCCAATTCGTAGTTTCCAGCTTCGCATTCATTAGCTACACCTCAACACCCAAAAACCTGTTTCACTTTTGCTTTGTCGCCATTAAATTGCCCTGCACATCGATTTACCTACTAATGAGTGACCGACCACCTGCGGATAAATATGCGTTCACATTTTCTTTTCGCTCCAACTCATCATGTATTCCTCTTTCACAGAAGACTGCCAGCCACACGTTCTTCGCAAATCAACTTTCTTCAATCAATACTGCGCTATAGGATTTATACGAGTAACTGCATACATATATTGCCTACATTCATATGTGTGTTGTGTAAACGAAGAATATGTTAGTGTTGTTTTTGCACTGTTGGATATGCAATTTTGTCTAATTACTAGCACACAGCAGGACATAA
>NW_016195418.1:0-3033 GCF_001687245.7 Rhagoletis zephyria | reverse complement strand
CATACAAACGAGCACCAATTAATTTTATTTAAAGAAATGGCGTCTCGTCTATTTCCGCTGTAGCAAACGTAGTACATAGGGCGACATCTAGATGTCATCTACCTCGCCCTATTCACTACAGATGTCGCCCTATGCACTATGCTTTTTTATAGGAACTTTTCAAAGCAAAGCTTTATGGTGTCGGAAACACAACATTGAAAGTTTCTGGATCCACAACATTGAAAGTTTCTGGACGCACAACATTGCAAGTTGATAAAAGCGTTGTGAAACGAAAAAAAACGAAATTTAGCATACGGATGTGCGCGAAAAAGACAGAAAAAAAACCCAAACCGCAATGAAAATAGATCACGTGAAATCGAATTTTCTTCTCAAAGTGTTCATTAAAGGCGTGATACCGATACAAATAATGTCGAGTGAATTTTTATGAAATATGCGTGGACACCCAAATCCCCTAAAAAAAAACCCCTATCTATACTAACAGAAGAAATTATCGCGTGGTAAAAGAACAGAGGAATTAACAGCATGTGAAAATTAATCATAAAAACCGGAAGAAGGAGTGAAAACGTGGAAATACCTAAGGTAGGAAATTCAACAAGAAAATTTAAATAAACAAGCTCCGCGAAGGCAAAACTCTGCTAATCTACAAACATATGCTAACACTCGTATGCCGTATATTTACCAAAAAAAAATATATGTATAATTGTACTTAAAACTAGACCGGGTTGAACAAAAAAAACATAGTGATGAACAAAAATGAAAGTCTTTCGTGAAGGAAACCCTGGCCTATCGCATGCCAACCGCTCTGCTCCTGGCGGCGGTGATGGCTGACGTCGACGCTGGCAATGTTTGGCGTCGCTGATGTGGTGGATCCGCTCCGCTGCTCTCTGGCTCTAATTAGCGTCCACTTTCGGGTGCTTCCAAGCTCTTTGTTCCTCTATATACTTATTTACCCCGATATGTACATAGGCACGTTTGCTCCACCGTATGCACGTATGTATATATATGGAATCGCGGTCGTTGCTCTGACCTGCGCTATATACCTGTATCAGCTGATTGTGTGCTTATGTTTGTGTTGCTGTGTTGGCGTCGATGGGGTAGGCCCCGGAAGGCCGAGATCTTAGCCAAGACGGGACTCTGGAGAGAACTTACTCGTACATGGGCTTCCGCCGACAATTTCTCCAGTTGTGTGTGTTTCCGCGCTGACGTGTATGTTGCTGCCCTGCCGTAAATCGCGCTAGTTCAGGACTAGCGCAGAACTAGCTCTTTAAGAGGCGGTACTGGTTCTCGACATATCCCAACGCAATGCTTTCAACTGTCTCTTTTTACATGGTGATGTCCTACGAAGTGGAAATTGCCCCCATCTGCAGAACTTTCGAACTAGTTCTAAACTGGTTCCATTTTGGACAGTTCTGGACAGTAAGTTTTTCTATGAGAAAAAGTTTTAAAACTCGATTATTAGATTATTTTTCGATTCTAAACTGGTTCCATTTTAGGCAGATCTGCGACAATAAGTTTTTTATTAAAAAAAATCTGATTATTCGGATGTTTTGATATTTTTTCGTTTTTTCTGTTCTTTTACAGATTAATAATAGATTGGCGCTTACACATATGTTAGTGTTTAGCCAAGCTTCTCCTCCGATTTGTGGCGTGCGCCTTGATGTTGTCACACAAAGCGGAGGGACCTACAGTTTTACGCCGACTCCGAACGGCGATTGTATTTTTATGAGAAGCTGTTTTTCATGGCAGAAATACACTCGGAGGTTTGCCATTGCCTGCCGAGGGACGACCGCTGTTAAGAAAAAACCTTTTTTCTATATTTTTGCGATGTTGCTTTGACCAGGGTTTGAACCCAGGCATTGTGGAGTGGAAGCGCGCACTGCTTACCACTACACCACAGCGGCCGACAGATTGCATTCTATTAAATTTTTATTTATTTTTTTATTTTCTTTATATTATTTGATCACTTTTCTCTTCAATTTTTAAGCGGCACTCAACAATTTAAATTTCTTAAATCTGAAAATCACAATTGCCTCTTCCGCGATTTGAGCTCTTTACCAACGATATTAGGAGTCGGAGGTCTTCCCGCTGAGCTATTGTAGTATTGTACGAGAAGTGAGGATTTGTGCATTTACTTCTCAACAGTNGCGGCACTCAACAATTTAAATTTCTTAAATCTGAAAATCACAATTGCCTCTTCCGCGATTTGAGCTCTTTACCAACGATATTAGGAGTCGGAGGTCTTCCCGCTGAGCTATTGTAGTATTGTACGAGAAGTGAGGATTTGTGCATTTACTTCTCAACAGTGCGCAACTAACACACCGAGAGTTTCAACTGTCCCTCTCTACAGCCGTTTTGCACTAGTTCAGAGATGGTTCTGAAATGTGTAGGGCGGAACTAGCGCTTTAAGAGAGTGTCTCTAAATTTTACTGCAGGGTGGTGTCCAATAAGATAAATGTGTGTCGGGTGTTGTGTGTTTGTGTGCTCAGAACTACTTGCCGCGTACGTTCTTTAAATGTTTGTGGCAATGTACATATCTATTGCTGCTGCGTGTGGGCGTGTGTTTGACTGCTGGAAATGATCGGTGGCGTGAGTTTATGCACGACGGTGGGTCCGACTTGTGCGAGTGCCTCCCAACTATGTGGCAAGATGCGTCTGTGTGTAGGTAGCTATTTCCAGATATCCGATGGGTGAGGCATACTATTTTACAGGCGACCTATAAAGCAAGAAAAAAACGTTTAGTGGATTGTCTATCGTAGCAGTTATGCATTTGAGATGATCTTAGTAATTTGCCTTTCGTCTACGTGTGAACATAAGCCGGTGTTACCAATCAGCTATATGTATGCATGCAGATTTGAGGAATCCTAGAGATTATGCAGTACTTACCTCCCGGTCCAAAATTAGCACTAGGTTGCGGCTTTGCGCTCACCGATGCCGTGACGTCCCGTGAAAAAAAATACGCACAAATCACTCTATATACATTGATGAGTATGTACATTATTATTTATTAAAAGTTTGTATATTTAAATTTTTTTT
>NW_016195417.1:0-3033 GCF_001687245.7 Rhagoletis zephyria | reverse complement strand
TCCGTGGGACTGTCGTTCAAGGTACTACTTCACGGGGTTGGTTGGCCCAGATGCTCAGGTCGTTCTAAGTCTACATGGATTCGTGTGACATGAGCGCAGTTATTCTGCCAGTTCTCTTTGATGCTAACATATAGTCTAGTATGCCGTTGTCCTCTACTATGTATCGTATCTCAGTGGCGTATGAGGAACTGGGTTAGATGTAAACTACATTCTCCGTGGGGCCTATTCAGCCATTTTTCAACGTTGGGGATGAGCTTGTGGGTCCACCTCCGTTTTTCTGAGTCGTCCCATCGTTTCTGCAAGATTACCATAGAGCGACACCTTTCCTCTCCAGCTATTGTCTTTCGCGTTAGACCATCACTGTTCTCAGACAGGTCCAAAGCAAAAGGACAGCTACATATTTGTTGAAGATAGAAATGAGCTACTTGAAACGTGGATGAGCTGTTATAATGGGAACAAAAACTCACATGGCCTTGAGTAATTTGTTCACATTCTTTAGGAAGTACAGTATTTCTTTTTTCGCTCTTGTACTTCGTACTTCCAAGTACAGTCAATTGTACTTCTTTGCGACATTTTGTACCTCAGGTCCTGTACTTCTCCGATCTTTTGGACGATCGTCACATGGCCTGGACGATAAATTCGTTCAGACTACTAAAGTCGCCGGGGACCGATGGTATCATACCTGTGCAGCTGCAAAGGGCTCTGAAGGTGTCGTGCAACTGGGGGGATCCTATTTATGTGAACTGCGTAAGGACCGGGTACATCCCCAAGGCTTGGAGGGTAGTCAGTGTTGGGTTCAGCCGGAAAAGGCTCTCATGTTTCCCCTAACGATTTTGGACCTATCAGTCTCTCTTCGTTTTTGGTAAAAATGCTACAGAGACCTGTACATAAGAATTGCGATTTTTCGTGACTGTCTTTCAAGAGCTCAATATGTTTATTGCAATAAGGCTTATCTACAGATTACTTCGTGACAGAACTATCCCGGCGAAGTGGGGGAGCGCCTGCACTCAGCGCAGAGTCAATAAGAGCAGTCCGAAAGGTGGTGTTCTCTCTCCCTGCTCTGGATTGCGATTGTAAACGACCTTCTAGAGAAACTGGAAAAAGTGGGCTGTCGGATTATCGCCTATGTAGATGATGTGAATCTTTGGTTAAGGGACGATTTCTATACACCCTTTTTGATCTGGATGAAAGTTACCTGAACCAGGTAACTTGGTGGGCGATCAACGGCGGCTGTCGTGGAAGCCTAAAATTGAGGAAAGGGTAAGAAAGATGTCGGTTGCATTGTACTGCTATCCATCGGGAGCCATCGGTAAGAGAAGAGGTCTCTCGCCCAAATTAATTCATTAGCTCTAGGCAACCAGATTTAAGGCTATCTAGTTTCAAGGAGCCCTCGTCTGGTGGAACTCAATAGAAAAGACTACACTTGTAAAACAGGAATTAGCGGAGCATTAGGAACCACACCTACACGGGCACTTAAAGTATGGTGAACACTGCGTCAGCGGATATTGCAGACAGAATTGTCACAACATGAACCGCTACTATTCTAAGGGAAACCGGGTTCTTTTGTGACATAAAAAGGAAAAGAGGACGTTTATCTGCTGCAGCAAATGTTTTTATAGGGCACTTAAAAATACTTTTTGCGGCGAAAAACACGAGTGACCTATCGTTACGCCTTAAAGGTGTCGAAAAACATGTTAACTCTCAAGGGCTAGGGATGGGGATTCTGACAGGCCATTGTGCGGTTGGAAGACTAGGAATTTCAACTGATCCTTTTGTATCAGCTAGTTGGTCACATTACCCATGAGTAACATAATTTCTATGTCCGTAGTCAAACATCATGTAAGATCCACTGAAATTGTAACCGTGTGTATAGTTATTTTTATATAAGAAAAATTTGTTGAGCCACCCTGTAAATAACATAAAATTGTTGGCATGACGCCATTATCGTTGCTTGGGAGTTGGAAAATGATTTTGGCAACATTTCCATGTGCTACAAATTTTCCTTTAGTTATATGTATACACACATACACATACATATGTATGTACATAAATGTATGCATATGTTTCAATTCTTTGTGTCCTTTCATTTCGTTGCCACCTCCAAATTTTGACAGGTGTGCCCCGCACTCATTCTATTTAGTGTCTATGAATATTTTCCCAGTTTCCTGTACATAATATATGCAGTAATATACGTACGTTAGGGTGTTCCAAAAATGCACAGATTTTTTTTTTTGAATTTTCCTGCTGCCACCCCAGAACTGATGTATCTATGGGCGATTTTTCGACTATACGCTTATAGCATAGAAGGATTCTACATGTAATTCTAAGCAAATTTGCGAAGAAACCATGGGTCTAAAATCAAATTTGGAGTTTGCCAAATTGCGAAAATAAGTTATTTATATTATATATAGGTTTCTTCTGCAAATTTGCTTACAATTTTTTTTTTCAAATGAGCATAGTTCCTTTCAGAAATTAAAAAAAAAAAGAAATGATGATGCATGTTTAGTTTTCCCCATTGGAAAACGATGGAAAATTTCAAACCCCGGTTAACTAGTAACCGATTTCAAAAAAAAAAAAAATTAAAAATACTGGCCCCGTTATTCTCGATATACTTTAGTTCTGGGATCACCCTATTCCTTATGTATATACATACATACATACATACATACATGTTTTTAAGTATGCAATGCTTTTTGTGGTTTTTGAGCAAACTTTTCTTGCCGTATTTCCTATTTCAAACAGCCTAAAAAATTACTAACAACAACTTTTTAACGTCCCTAGATACGCGTTGTGGTAAAAATGAAAATTCGCGGCATCAGTTGTGGGCGATAGGCCGTAAACATTTTCACGCATACTAACGCATTACACGAAAATGTGTTTGTGCGAATACAATTCAAAAATTCCCAATTCAAAGTGACAACATCACTCGAGATTTCGCTGTTATCGATGTGCTTGAGTGGAATAAAATAAAATAAAAACGGCGCGTGAGCTGGAAATTCTTCCTAAATTTTCAATTAACTATGTATGTATACA
>NW_016195414.1:0-3034 GCF_001687245.7 Rhagoletis zephyria | reverse complement strand
AAGCAGAACGCAAGCGAGATTTTCAAGCATGTGAAGACGGCCGGTTATTACACCCTCTCTTCCAAATGCGAGCAGATTTGAATCATGATCTAAGGTCGGTGTTATGCAGACAAACTTTTGTTTGCCAAATTAAATGGCGGCTGCTTAGTTTGCCCGGAGGTGGTTATGTCGAGTTTGGCACAGGNATTTTCTCAAACTTTTAAGAGCCTGCAAAGCTTGAACCTTCTTGGTTAACGACATTTTACAAATGAAAAAGTATGCTGTCAAATGGCCAGTCAACAAAACTATCTCGCTTGCGAGAGAAAAAAGCAGAACGCAAGCGAGATTTTCAAGCATGTGAAGCCGGCCGGTTATTACACCCTCTCTTCCAAATGCGAGCATATTTGAATCATGATCCAACTACACAAGATCTTACAAGATGAAGCAAAGAAAAAAAGTAATTTTCTGGCTGACGTTTGTAATTTCGGCGCCATGTTATTTTCTGTGAAAAGTAAACAAAGAATATGAAGACGAAGCATAAAGAAAAAATGCAAGCAATGTTGTTCCCATGTTTGTGCTTACCAATTTATTATTTTTGTACGTGTTTTTGCATCCAATCACCGCACACTTTATTTCAATTACTTTTACACAAAAAATCACTTAAAACTCACTGAAATAAACTACCGACAAAATACACATAAACAAAGAAGCAAAACAGAAATAGCAAACTTTAAAATTACGAACGTCACACACTTTTTTCTCAATTGCTATTACAAATGGCTGCTTCTCAAGCGGTCAGATCTGTTCTAATTGGTTCATGGATTTGAATTCTATGTTTGAACTGTGTAACCAGGACGTTACACATTCAATTTTGCCCTTTCTCGCAGTAGCGAAAATGGTCACCGGTGACATCGTCACTACAGCTTGATATACAGTTGAATGAGAGCGGGAGCGTGAACATTCGCAAAGGCAAAGAATTCCATTTGTATTTTTATGGACGCTTACACACAGCTATCAAAACTTGCCGTCTAAAAGGCATATTATGCATTTTAAATTAGGTTTTATTCTATAATTGTGAAAAATATTTTAATTCTCTATCTTTTCATGTCTCAACTATAGGAAAATTTGAGTAATAACGAAGATATTGGTTAAAATAAAAAAGCTCACGATCACCATCGCATTGAACTGCGTATCAGGATTAATGAGGATTTAGTGACATCGTCGCACCTGCTGTGAATCCTAAACGACATATAGCTGACAATGACACTGGTGAAAATGTCATACAGGTATACTCCTATCAAAGACTTATAACAGACAATGTCTTGCAGCGGTCACTTATAAAAAGTCCATTGCAAGATACTGCCGCTTGAATGTCATTAATGATCACTTAGTCATGCAGATGACATCAACGACGAAATTTCCATTTATATGAAAAAGTCACGGGGCTATTTTCAATACACTGACAGTTTTTCACTAACCCACTCCTATTTATTACTTGAAGATAAGTGCATTTGTAATTCAGACTGCATCATATCTGGACAAGTTCGGTTGTTATTTAAACTTTTCTTTTTTAAAGAATTGTTTCAACTCTTGCCATATTTCAATGGTATCACTTTTAGTCAGTATTAGAGGTGAAGATAAGTACATTTGTAATTTAGACTGCATTACATCTGGACAATTTCGATCTTTATTGAAATTTTTCTTTCTCTAAGTTTTATGATGCTNGATAAGTACATTTGTAATTTAGACTGCATTACATCTGGACAATTTCGATCTTTATTGAAATTTTTCTTTCTCTAAGTTTTATGATGCTTTACACTGGTTGTTTTCGAAATAGAATACAGATTGCGCATCCCTTCGGGCGATGACGTCACGTTAGCCATGAATAGTGGAGATGAAGTAGAGAATAATTGGAGATAAAAATTTGATGTTTTTTTTACATTGAGTGAATGCGTGAAAAGAAAATTATATTTCACTTATANTTTACACTGGTTGTTTTCGAAATAGAATACAGATTGCGCATCCCTTCGGGTGATGACGTCACGTTAGCCATGAATAGTGGAGATGAAGTAGAGAATAATTGGAGATAAAAATTTGATGTTTTTTTACATTGAGTGAATGCGTGAAAAGAAAATTATATTTCACTTATGTAAATAGTGCACAAATAAAACCAAGTGATTATTTTGCTTCGGAAGGAACATCTGGCAGTCTTTTATTTTATCGTTCATATTTACAAATATATGAGTGTTGTTAGAATGTAATAAACGGTTTGGTTATTTGCCCAATTATTTCGGACTTTTGTGTCCGAATGGGTGACCTGCTCCAAAAAATTTGTATCTCACTTGTAATCAAGAATCTAAACTTTCTTTTAAAACCTTGCTTGAACAGTACAATTTTTTTATAAATGCTTTTTATACTTTAGTTCTTTCAACTCAAGCTCCCGGAGCTTTATATCGAGTTTTTGCTTTTGCAGCTGGATCCGTTCGTAGTGTTCCCTCTCCTCACGAGCTTCTTTTGTTTCAAAATTTCAAAAGTTTTCCGCGCATATCTTCCAATGTCGTGCATTTTTTCATCCAGGCCTCTTACCACTTTTAGTAACTCCTCCTGATTAAGCGTCTGCTGCTTCAGCATCTCAATTAGATCGTTTTCCCTTACATCCGCATTTACTATGGACGAACGCACTCTCCTGCGAGGGGTAGCTTCAACCTCGCTTTGAAGATTTTCCTCTTCAGTACAATTTTCTGAAACAAGTGGAGCACTGGTACTGTTGCTGGCACCATGACTTACGCCTTCAGAATTCGCTGCTCTTTCTAAGCCTAGAAGAGAGTCAACCTTCTGTTGACTGTATCCTTTTTATTGGACCCGAAAGCACCAAGTCCTCGAGCTACATTTGGATGCTCCCGCATCATTTGCACCATTTTTTCAAATTGCCGCGTATTCGTTTTCTTCATGCTGCTTAAATATTGTCAAAATTATTTACATATATATTTGCACAAATTACCCTTTTTTATTAATATATGCATGTATGTACCTTTTATTTTCAATTTGCAACATA
>NW_016195413.1:0-3034 GCF_001687245.7 Rhagoletis zephyria | reverse complement strand
CGTGCGCGCACACACACAGAGAGACAAATTTGCTTGAGTAGCTGTGTAGAGCGGCAAGTGTGTGGTGCGTGGGTGTGTGTCAGCGATTTGTAGTTGTAGATAGAACAATCTATGATACGATGGCAAAAAGCCGCTAGTGCTCACTCTAAGCAGAATGGTCATATTTAACTATTTTTTTTTTCTTGTTTTTTTTTTTAGCTTTGCAAGCGAACGCTGCAGCAACATAGAAGACGGACAGATGAGGAATGAGTTGCACGGCGGTGCAGGGCTCACACTGCACTTTATCAATGAATACATTTTTCACTGCGTGGCACAGTCTAGGTGTGTTTGCTGTGTGGCGATTTTCGTTGGACTTTGAGCTGCAAAACAAGAAAAAAAAATAATAAACAGAGGAAACGCGCCAACTTCATGCGAATGCATACATAAGTACATACATCTATATGTATGTATGTATGTATATACAATATAGAATTAAGTTGGTTTATAAGTATGTAATTACTATTTTACTACTTACATATAAATAACTTAGTAGCACCGAAAGTAAGCAGCGCCTAGGTTTGTAGGTTGGATTGTAGGTGGCATACATACATACATACATATCTATCTACTTGGCGTTGTTGCTGTGACTTGCACCGCCACGATTACATACTTCGTTGCGTAATGCCTACAAATCGAATTGACTGAAATGCTGACTGCTTGCCTTGCTAATACTTTATAGGTGTTGAAATTGGAGTAGCCCGCGGCAAGAATTTAATTGCCCATCTCGTTGCATTGTTGCTGTTGCAGAAATGCTTCTGGTATAATTAGTATGCGAATCAGCAACATACAGCGCTTGGCATATTTGCCTAGCGTTCGTTATGCATAGAATTAAGCAAAAAAATAGCATTAAATAGAAGTCTTAGAATTTGTGCAAGGGAAAGAGAAATGAAAGGTAAAAGAACGAGGACGCTAAAAATTCATTTGAAATTTCACTTGACAATCTATTTATTTGCTTACCGATTTTAAAAATCCACTGAAGAACTCTAGTTAGTAATAAAAACTTCGTTGATCATGTCGGATAGGTAGGGTGTTCGATTATTCGCCTTTTTTCTAAAACCGGTTTTCGAGTTATTCGAAAAATTGCAATTTGAAAAAAGCCGTTTCCCAATTTTGAAATTAGGAAAAAACCGGATAAACCGGTTTTCTTTTACATAGTTCTCACAAAGAGAAAATGCTTATGTTCATATGAATAAAACACAATAAAACTATTAACTGGAAAGAGAACTCTTATTTATTTATTCAGATTGTGGTATCACAAAGGGCAATCGAATAAGTGTCTAAGTGAGCCAAGGATGCACGGGGCACAACATAACCTAACCTAGCACTTATTTAAAAAAGAGCGAAGCGTTTTGCCTTATTTTAACTTTTTTAAATGCTGTACATATTGGGTTTTTCTGGCTTATAGCCCTACTGCCATCGGGAGGCTCACGGTTCGATTTCTGGTCCCAGCAACATCAAAAAAATGTTTAACTGCGTACTTCTGCCATAAAAAAGCTTCTCCTCCAAAGTGGATTAAAAGTGTAGATCTCTTCATTTGTGTCACAACATCAAGAAGGAGAACACGAATTGGAGGAGAAGTTCGGCCAAACACGTGGAAAACGTTTAAACGCCAAACATTCATTTATTGGAAATCAAATATGATATACGTATGTATATACTGTTCAACCCCAAATAACCTACGATAACTAAAACTTAAAACTATTTACGGGTTTACCTTAATCTGGAAAATGCCTCGAAAACTTTGAAAAGCTCAAAACTTTTATTGAGAGGTCAAGATTTGTATTAAATGAAAAAAAAAACGGTTTGTTTGAAAATCCATTAATCCTTTAAACACAATTGAGCAAACTCAACGGCGTAAAGAGAAGTTTAAATCTTTTTTTATCTAAAACGAATAAAGTTAGAAGGACGAAATTCGAGGATGTCGTAGTTAACATATTAGTCCTTGACATATATTTTTTTCAAAAATAACTATTGAAAATTTCCAAGGATATTCAAGGATAAAATTTTAAAAGGACATTTTCAACACTAATTCGTCCTGGTACACCAACAAATTAAATTTTTTTCAATTCTGCAGAATTTTTTCTTTTAATTGATTTATGCAATTTTTGTAATTAAGATATTTATTGCAGTCCTGATGATGACTTCAGACTGAAGTCGAAATATAGACGATTTAAAAACAACAAAAACAGATTGTTTTATTTCAACCCGGCCTTGAGCTCAAAAAAATATCAACAGAATATAAATAAACAATGTTTAATTGATACCCATATTGTTATTCTACAATGCACCCAATCTTTTAAATAATTTTTTTATTCAACCGTATCTTAGAAATTCCAAAGTCCTTTAAAAAAATCCTGACGTCAGAGAGAAAAATTAAAAATGCAGTTATACTATGTTTGGCTCCTAGTTTTATGNTTAAAATTGTTCCATTGAGTATTCTATAGAGTGAACAATTTTGAGGCTTTGTAGAGTGAACAATATTTAAAACCAATTCCTTCCAAATTCAAAACTGTAACGACAAATTTAATAACAATAAGGTTAATCCCTTCCCCAGACCGTTCCCGTAAATCCTCGTATCAGGGATCTCAAGGTGAACGTACATAAGCGGAAGAAGTGGGAAGACCATCTGAAGACCTGTAACTTCTCCTCTGGTGTGAGCAAGCTTTGGTGGTGAGGTGATGGCCCACCGGGGAAACCGTCCAACAAAGGAGAGTCTTCTCGCCGGATAGCTCACCTTTCCCAGGTAGCGAAGACACTAGAGGCCCTTCTACTCCCGCACTACACAAATCTCTGGACCCCAGCGAAGCATAAGCATGGGTTCCGTAAAGTGCACAGCACAACAACAGCACTAAACTGCCAAATAATTCGTGACCTTAACCGAAACCCTCCAATCCTCGAAATCGAGCAAACCTAGGAAAATAAAACAGCGAGTTCAACAGGGTGGTTTCCTTACCCCACTACTGTTCAACTTTCACATTTCTAAGCTCCCTCAACC
>NW_016195410.1:0-3034 GCF_001687245.7 Rhagoletis zephyria | reverse complement strand
CCCCGCACGAAATTCCCAAGCCGCAGTGACTGGAACCAGGAAGATTTGGGGTACTTGCTGGGCTTAGCTGTCTTTACGGGTGGGTCAAAGATGGAATGCGGGGCTGGTGCTGGGGTCTTCATTGAGCAATATAACCTAAAATTATCCTTCCGCCTACCAGACTATGCATATGCATTCAGCATTGCAATTAAATCTCGGGCGCTGAGCCGTTGAAGAACTTTTGGCAAATAAACGCGCAAGAAATAGTTCCAATACTCTTTTTAAGTCTTATAAAAAGAATCCTTGTTGTTTAAAGAATAAAGGGAATGCCGCATTATACTAAAGCCAGCCTTTCGACATAAGCTACCTTTCCATACGAACACAGATATATTCAATGGGGCAAAACGATTGGAATTTTCCATACAACACAGATATATAGTAGGTATTACATTATTTTTTATTTACATTTAAGAAACTATGAAATTTGAACTAACCTTTTTTGTTTTTATACATAAATAAACAGTATTTCCATTATTTTAATTTTTTTTCAAGTGTTTTATCCGGCAATGTACTTATACGTACATATGGCTCATTTACTTCAATAGTGTCATAACTCAAAAAAAGGTAATCTCGACTAAAACGGCTTTAAAGTTTTGCATTTACATATACTCCCGTAGTAAAAATTAATGCATATTTTGTTCTATTGAACTACTTGTAATCGCTACAGTTAAGAAAATTTTTACACAACATGGAAAAAAGGTAGCGGTAAATTCTACATTATTAACTAAATTTTTTAATTTTTTGGATTATGACACTATTGAAATAGGTAAATGTGCGATATACATTACATATAAAATATATAAGCAGGTATTTGTGATTCGAATCATAGATTGGAATCACTGTTGTCACCTTATTAAGGCATTGATTGATTGTCAATAATAAAAACACGTCTGCCAACGATTATACTGATGTACGAGATCAAAAGCAATGCAAATCAATTGAATGAAGTGATTTAAGTGTCTTATTTGAATATTGAAAAAATTCAAATGCATTTGTTTCGCCGTTTATCTGAATTTTCTCTACTTAATTATATGCTTAGTTTATGACCGTAAGTGGTTACTTGTGATTTGTGTGTTGATTTTACGCAAATCCAATTATTGGATTTTAAAAATGCTAAATACGAGTATGCAAATACATACATACATGTGTACATACATATCTGCATACATTGAAGAGAATATTTGAAATATTGCCAATAAATTTGCGTTATGATGATTGCATCAATAAGACTAAACAATAGCATTAAGCAAATTTCAAAATCAAATAAACAGTTGTCAACAGGAGTTAGAATCTTACTATGGTCATTGTCGATTTACTGCGACTTGCGCGAAGCTTATAAATTCAATAGCTACTCCACCATATACTTCGATTTTCTTTCGAAAATAAAAAAGTACGCGCTGATACCAAAAAAATTCAATGATGTAAACAAATGAATTTTGATATTACCTAACTTTAATATAAATCCGAATACAAGTGATTCTTCATATAAATGGTTGAAACATCATTTTTAAACTAAGTTTTGCCGCTCATTAGCCACACTACACTAAAGTCCAATTTGGTTCTTTATATTGAACATTACTTTCCAGTTATAGTTGCGAAGTAGAAGTGATTAAAGTTGCAGGGATACAATTGAAAGATAGGGTCGGGTCTGCAAAGGTTTTTGCACACTTATAATGATTTTCACAGCAAGCGAACGATATATAAAAAATCGTCTATGGTAGTATTTTTTCTCATCTCATGTTTACTTTGATTTAGGTTTGTCCTAGTTCTAGCACTAGGCGCTAAGAATCTTAATCCTGGTATTCCGGACTTACTTGCAAAGAATCCCGGGATTTTCGGCATTTGTAATTTGCACTGATGGGAATAATAGAAACTCTTTTTCTTGACCAGTATTAGCTATATTTCTTTTTTATTTAATAGTTAATATTTTTTTATAAATGTCTAGCTCATTACACATATAACACCGCGCTATAGTAAATTTTAAACACAAACATCGATACATATATTCGCGAAACCATGGGCCAAATATAGTAAAATTGCTTGTTTAGTTTTTCACTCAGACGTCAGTAATTTCAAAATGATTTAAAAAAAAGAAGAAGTGTGGGTATAAAATTAATGAGGAAATCCTGTAGAATTTAAACAGATTCAAGTTTCTGGTGTGTAGAAGGGCTGGTAAATATTGAAAATGTCATTTTAAAATTTTATCCTTGAAATTTCGCAATATTTGTTTTTCAAAAAAGTATAAGTTAAGGGCTTATATAAACTGGATAATATCCGTTTCGTTCGTTAACTTTATCAGATTGAAAATTACCTAATCGTCCTTGTGAATCCAAAAAAATTAAATTCTTTAAATTCTAAAGAAATATCCTATTGCATTTGTTACCCATATTTTTATTCTACATTGCATTGAATTTTTTTAACAATTTTTGGAATTAATCATATCTTTGAAATTACAAAGTCCTTCAAAATAAATCCTGTGGTCAGAGTGAAAAAATAAAAACGCCACTTTAAATAAAAAAGTAGGTTTCAAACTCATTTATTATTATTTATTTCATGGTAGGAGAGCTTGTCAAACAATATAGA
Source organism: Rhagoletis zephyria (assembly GCF_001687245.7). Lineage (NCBI taxonomy): Eukaryota > Metazoa > Arthropoda > Insecta > Diptera > Tephritidae > Rhagoletis > Rhagoletis zephyria. The sequence goes on along the minus strand of NW_016195410.1, from coordinate 412 downwards.
AGCAATTTTTTCGATTCAAGCTGTTGAAAAGCAGTGAATATCTAAATCCCGGGATTGTGACAACGCCAACCCGAAAATCCAGGGATCGGAAAAAGCCGAAAAATTAACATCCCTACTAGGCGCACATTGCATTCGATAAGCCGACAGATTTCGGTCGAACAATTTGACCATCCGAACTGAAGCGCACACTTAACCAGATTACACCGGCGCACAAAAAAGTCGTGTGTGGTTTTAAACATAAACACCTACCGGCATTTATTTCGACCCACTGAATGCGAATCTCAGGTCCATTTGACTCATATAATNCTACCGGCATTTATTTCGACCCACTGAATGCGAATCTCAGGTCCATTTGACTCATATAATTGCGAAAAAGGGGAAAAAATCGCAATTTACCCATTTACTTACTCGA
>NW_016195409.1:0-3034 GCF_001687245.7 Rhagoletis zephyria | reverse complement strand
AGCAAGGTCCACCGGAAGGTGTACGTGCCGCTGCTGATGCGCAAGCTGACGCACATCATGGGCAATGTCATCGCCATGTTCGACCGGGCGATTCAGAACCAGAGCGCAGATGACAAGCGAATAACCGAGACGAAGCGGGGCTCAGATAAGTACTTCAACGAGTCCGAGTTCGGGGTGAGAAGGGGAAGTGGTAAATCAAAGAAGTCTTCAAAGTTGGCCAGCAGCTTTGCGCCGAGGCACTACCGGGAAAGTCGAGAGGTGGAGGAGGACAATGCCGTTGAGGGAGTTGCTGATGAGAATGCAGTGCAGACGGCGACGGAGGACGTCAGCAAGTACACCTGGCCCAACTTCAATCGAAAGCGCAGCTACACACAGTACGGCACTCGCGGCAACTCCCAGCCCAAGTACTCGTCCCTCTGGGAGGAGGATGAGGAGTACTGAAGATGATGATGATGAAACCAAATGTTCTTCTTCACAAAAAGCAAATCTTCAAACTTTCCTCTAATCACTTTTAAAGTCCTAATGGAAATCCCTGATCGAAAGTTTCTCTTTCTCTCTTTCCAAATTGTGCGCACATTCCCGACCTTTGATGTCCTCTCTCTTTTTTGAAAATACCTTGAACCGTTTTCATTCCCCAATTTCAGCCAGTCAGCCCACTCCAGTTGACTAACTCACTCACTCACTCACTCACTCACCTTCAGACACTCACCACCCTCTACACCTTCTTCTCCCTATTTATTGCCCATTGACCATTTGCCCATTCTTTCTCTTTTGACCACTTTTGATGATCACCCTTTGACGATGACAACAATTTTCTCTTTGGATAAATTCTCTTTTGATGAAATGATACAAACTCACAACTGCACACACACTTACACTCACACTTGATGATACCCACTGAAGAGAGCGAGAAAGCCACTTTTATTTGCTTTTCACTCCTCTTCTACATTTCGACAACAACGACGACAACTTCTACAACAAATTAATTGTGTAAACTCTGTTATAACTCTGTTTAGCAATGCGAAAAAGATGAACAATAAATATTTGAAAATGCAAATGAGATGAGGATGAAGATAGACAGAGACGAGAGTGTGTGTAATAGAAAACAAATCAGAGAACAGTGGTGGTAATGGTGGTGGAACAAACCTGAAAAATCACTAGTCAAGGTATGACGATGTCTTTGTACAAAGGGTGCAGGCGTATATCAGTGGTTGTTGTTGATGATGATGATGATCTTTAGTGAGTTTTGAGCTTCCACCTCTTTCTTGTCTGCGTTGGTGTCGCCGTCGTTGAAGTTGAAGTTGAAGTTGAAGTTGAAGTCGAAGTCGAGGAAGCTTCCGTTGACTTTGAGCTAGCAGCCGTAAAGAAGCGGCCACTATTGACCCGAAGGAAGGCCTCAATGTCGGCAAAGATGCCCACCGAGCTCTTCATCAGCTGACAGTCGACGACGGACATGCGCGAGCAGGCGAGGCTGCCGGTGTAGGTGTGGCCGAGCACCTCGGCGACGATGGCCCGCGTCGGCACCGGTAGCTCAAAGAGCCGGAAAGCCTGCTGAAAGTGGCACATCAGGCCGCGCAGGTTGCTGCTCACGATGAGAAAGTCGTCGGCGACGCGCCGGGCGTGCAGGCGCTTGCTGCTGCTGCTGCTTGGAGTGGGTAAAGGCGAGGGTGATGGTGATGGTTGAGGGGGTGACGATGAGTAAGAGGTGAGGTTAAGGTTAAGGTTAAGGTGAAGATTATCAGCAGCCGTCTTGTTATTATGAGTCAGAGAGTGGGCGATGGCGGCTCCGTGCTGGTGGCAGCCGTTGCGCCGCGCCGACTGCTTGCGCTGCTGCCGCCAGATGAGGTAGAGGTGGGCGGTCTGGTTGGCCAGCGTCTGGTAGATGCCACCCAGCGAGGCGACTAGATTCGGGTTCTGGAGAGTTCGAAAAACGAAGTAGATTAGAAATCGGAATAAGAAAGTAGAAATCAAAACTCGATTTCGAAATTCCCTTCACAGCGAAGCAGCGGCGGAGGCGCCACCTGTTGGAGCGGCTCGCCACAGCAAAACACTGCAAGGCGATTTGAAAATAGAAAACACCTGAAGCGAAAAGCCTTTTTATATTTNTCGATTTCGAAATTCCCTTCACAGAAGCAGCGGCGGCGCCACCTGTTGGAGCGGCTCGCCACAGCAAAACACTGCCAGGCGATTTGAAAATAGAAAACACCTGAAGCGAAAAGCCTTTTTATATTTTCAATCGAAAACTTACCGTAGCATTGTGCCTGGGTATTTCCATGATCTGCGGCAGCTCCAGGTGCTGGCACTCCGGGATGAGGTGCTGGGGTGTAANTTCAATCGAAAACTTACCGTAGCATTGTGCCTGGGTATTTCCATGATCTGCGGCAGCTCCAGGTGCTGGCACTCCGGGATGAGGTGCTGGGGTGTAATTGGGGGTAACCGGTAACCAGTAATTAGTAAGGTGTGCTGTGGTGGTGAAATCACTCAGTTGGCCTTCCCCAGCAAAGAAAGGCTGAAAATAGAAACTGCCCGCTTACCTTTCGAATCATGTCAGTGACCAGGCCCTGCAGGTGAGCCGCCTTCTCCAGCATCTCCTTGAGAAGGTCAAGGCCGAAGCGATCCCGGTGTTGGCGGTGAAGGTGGTGACCAGCAGCAGTTCGAACGAGGTGGCGAGGAGCCGAGGAGATGAGCTGGGTGACCTTCACCTGGCCATTGCCGCCGCCGCCGCCGCCGTGTTCGACATTTTCGAGCATTGAAGAAGACGAAGACGACTGCTGATCGGTGAGGAGGAGATCGTGATTGACAGCCTCCTCGGCGGGGACATCAGCCAGCGAGTACTTCTCGTCGATGATCGGCGGCAGTGGCCTACTACTACTACTCAGATCACCCTCATCTGAGTCAGTGCTCGAGGACAGAGCCAACGACTGATCAAAGAGGTACGTCTCGCTCCAGTTTTCATCCTCCATGCTGCAGGGATTGTAGAGGTCCACGGGGACGACTGATTTAAGGCGAATCTGAGCTCGAGAGTGAAGATGAG
>NW_016195408.1:0-3034 GCF_001687245.7 Rhagoletis zephyria | reverse complement strand
TGTATGAAGGGAAAAAGTGTATAATTTCAACGTACTTCTTAGTGAAAGAACTAAATTAATCGTACAACACGTATCAGTTAGTTGCCACTTACTAACGGTCCTACTACAATCAGTCGCAAGAGCAACTCGTCAGCGATATTACAGTAATGAGCGCAAAGCTAAGTGAGTAAATTAATGAAGCTTTAAAAAGGTTCAGTTAAAGGACATGCAGTGTGGTTCCCATTAACAGAATAATTTCATTTATGTATATAAATTAAATAAGTGTTAGCATACAGTGGCGGGCACACAAATCGGCCGCGGCAGTGTAAAAATCCAAAATAGCTGTATGTTTCAGCCAAACAAAGATAGCGAGGATGCCCTCAAACCAGAGACATAACTATTATAAGAGAAAAAACTAAAAATCAATTAGTAACCATTATATTAAGATAAATATTTTTCCGAGTCATCTCTAATTATTATTCAAGGACTCATATTATAAAAGTTTTTTATAATAATTATCATTGAGATAAATATATTTAAGTCTTCAAAGACTTTTATTTTAAGACTCATATTATAAAAGTTTTTTTATAATAATTATCATTGATCTAAATATTTTTAAGTCTGCAAAAGACAAAGTCTTTTAAGACTTAAAAAATTTTTTCGCGCTCATAATTATTATGACAAGACTTTTATAATATAAATCTCAAAACAAAAGTCTTTGAAGACTTCAAAATATTTATCTCGCTGATAATTATTATGAAAATATTTCTATTATATAAGTCTTAAAATAATAGTTATCGATGACTAAAAAAATTTTCTAACACATAATTATTATCAAAAGACTTTTATAATTCTTACGAAAATTTTGATGACTTTTTCAAACCTCCACCATGAAGTAATTATTATTCTTAGTCTCTGCCTCAAACACTACAAAAAAGTACCTTATTATAGGAAGAAACTTCGTTAAAACGGCTGAACATTTATATTTTCATTGTCTTAAAGAAAAGTTTACTTGAAAAAGTAGTAGAAAAAAACTTGCACTGCCCGTCGCTGTTCGAATCGTGCCTAGGTACGCTGGGAGATACGAGGGACGTTCAATGTATTCTCGATATCGCAATGAAACACAACTCGAATTAAAGCCAATATATTTTTATTTTTCAACATAACTCCCCATAACCTCAATACACTTATTATTTCTTGAAATTAATTTATCAATGCCCTCAAAAAAATATCTTTCCTCCTTGTCCGAAAAATGAAAGTTTTTTTCCACGAAGATCCTTTTTCAAATTCGGGAACAAAAAGAAATCACTAGGGGCCAGGTCTGGGCTATACGGTGGGTGATTGATTTCTTCGAAGCAACAATCTCGTATAGCCGTTTTCGAAAAACGCGCTGTGTGAACCGGAGCGCTGGCATGAAGAAGCAACACACCGGCAGCCAGTTTTCCGTCTTTTTTCTTTGATTGCTTCCCTTAAATTATGCAAAGTGGTAGCGTAAGATGCTGCATTGATGGTTTCACCCTTTTTCGTGTACTCAATCAATAAAATTCCTCTCGTATCCCAAAACACTGTGGCCATGATTTTTCCGGCGGATGGAGTGACTTTAAATTTTTTAGGGGGGTCTGCACCTTTCTTATGCCACTGCATAGACTCTTGCTTACTTTCAGGGTCATAGTGATGAACCCATGTTTCATNAAAATGCAAAAATCGTGATGGACAGCCACCATTTCTTCGAAAATAGTTTTTTGACTTTTTCCTTGTTTTGTGAGGAATTTAATCACAGCGCGGTGTTCGATTTTCTTCAACATTGTCGCGTCAGCCATTACGATCTTCTTTCTCCGAGGACTACTAGATAAAGAACGTCCGTAATTATGTGAAATTTTGTATTTGTAACATGAAGTAATGCACCTATTTATTGCAATTATTAAATAACCAACATGAATAGTAAATAACACCGATACCGAGAATACATTGAACGTCCCTCGTACATATATAGTCTATCTACTAGGCCTACTTCTAGTATCATCTGTAAATTCGATGCTTGAGTGCAGACATTTTAGTTTGGGCTGTTCGTAGTCGACAGATTCTGCAGGGATTACTATTTCTTCCCGCCCATAACCAGACTTCTTTGACCAATGGCTGTTTGACGAATAAGACTAAATGTGAATATTACGGCGTCCCGCATAGAAGCAAAAGCGGGAATTAATTTAGAATGCCTAAGTATCATTTTCCTCTTTGTCTGAACAAGCGAGTCGAAAGTTTAAATGATTTATGTATGACAGAGGGAAACCTAAAGGTAATCGAAATCCTCAGTTTTTAACAAGGTTCCTCTGGAGTTTTAACGAAATAAGATTCGGTGTGTTTAAACCTTAGCCTAGCGAAAGTAGGACACAGAAGAATACAGTGTTGAGATGATTTCTCTTAGCGTTTGTCCTAATAGACATCGAGAAATACTGGTGGTTCAGCTTAAGAAACTACTTGACTTGGCTTGTGGTCCTACGTCGACTAGAGAGATGTTTCAACTTTGCATGTCGGGGTTTAAGTTCAGCGCTCGCTGAGCGGATTTCAAGTAAATATGTCCCGGAATATGTAAGCCATAAGTTGTCTGAAGAATTTCTTCCCCTTTCGGAAAAAATAGCCTCGATCGAGGGTGGCTTGCCTAGAATATGCAACACCTTTGCAGTTAAAGCCTTATTTGGAAGTATTCAGTTGCGACCGAGTCAGGCGAAAGGACCTCATAACTTTGCATGTCGGCGTTTACGATCAGCGCTCACTGAGTCGACTAAACCGCCATTTTGCCAGGAAAAGACATCAGGTTGTGACGGGAATTTCTATACCTTCCTTGTCAGAAGAAGGAGTTTGGATGACTGTTCTAAGAAACTAATCAGCTCTGTAAATCTCTGAAATGGTACCTATATAAGTCAACTAAATTGGTAGTGACCACGCAGCTCCCAGTATCATGCGCAAAGTGAAGGAAGCGGTTTGATATCAACTGCCTCGCGGCGTTCATTAGTTTTTAAGGTAACGTCTTAAGATCGCAAAGATACGCACCGCATCT
>NW_016195405.1:0-3034 GCF_001687245.7 Rhagoletis zephyria | reverse complement strand
TGGTCTGCACGAACGCGATTTGGGCAAAAATCGTGATAATTCGTACAAACTCGTACAAATTTTTTGCTCGACGAACAAACCTATTTTCTTCTAATTTGTAAATATTTACCCATTTAAATATGGGTCCTACTCGGCATGATGTTGCACCATGCAAAACGTACACTCATACAATTAAATTGCATGCATAAGCATGTGTGTACATACAATACAATATGTAGTTATGTACATCTCTGTTTAAGCAGGTTAGTGACAAGCAAGTGATAAAAACCAGTTGCTAACTAATGTGTGGAAATCTACGTATATATATACATACATATTATTTATGTATTTATGCTGCAAAAACAGCCTATTTTAAACACTTATTATTATTTTTTTTTTTTATTATTAATCCCAAGGGTTGCCCTCCTGCCGCCCATCCGTCGAGATCTAAAATATTCGGCTACAAAAGCAAATTCATCACCTGATTATTACGCCTTTATCTTAGCCAATCATTTATTGAGAGAGGATAGTACCGCTTTCTTAATGCTGAAAGGTATCTAATATATCAAACGTGCTGGAATGGAAGTTAAAATCCTGGCATAAGCAACGGAGTGGCTCGTGTAATTTAGAATTTGTTTTACAAGCTTTCAAAAATAGGGGACTAAAGTGTATTGATACAGGAGAGGGAACATTAAGGCTAACTTCAGCCAGAAGAAGCGGTCTTGATATTGAATCTTTTTAAGTTAACCATAAAGGCCGTTTCACACGATTGGCCATTTTCCCAAAATTTGGTGCAAATCGTATCCCAATCTTGTGTATGCACAAATATTTCTCTTTATCTCAATAAAGAAAACAATTTATAAAAAATGTACAAATGTACCAATTGTGTGACACTGCATTAAAAATTATACCAAGCCTTTCCCCGCGACTGACAAGTGTAGGAACACATAATTCATAAAAACTTTGAATTGTAATCAAGAAACTGACTAATAAAATACCTTAATATTGATTTCCTTTTTTGTCGTAACCTAGTTGATTTATGCGAAGGTGTGGTAGAATCTCTAAATGCTCAAACCTTCCCCCAGTAAACCCACAGACCATTTCGCGGTCTTTTATGTGTTCGGTTGCTCCCCGCCAGTGACCACATTCATGGTGCGAAAGTATATTTCGGTGGTAGCACTTCCTCACCTAACCCTACCACAAATATATAAAGCGCAGACGGTGTAAGGGGTACTACAGTCAACTCCGCTTTCTTAATTGCAAATGGTTTTAGTAAAAATATCGCTGATTGCAAATCTTGATTAGTTTTAAAAAATATATATCAAACACACGTTTTGAAGAGTAATAAGCAATTTTATAGAAGTAGCTCATGTTGACGATAATATTAAACCAAAAACTAAAAAATGCCGAAAATCAAAATATAATTTTTTGATTAGATACTCCTCAAATATAAATTAAAGATTGAAGAAAACGACATCATACAAAACTAAGCGGAATAGACTGTATAAGCATGCTAATAAAATCGTAAGAAAATGGCTAACATTGCGTGCTGTACACTCTTTGCTTTCGAAAGGTGGTAATAAAAATCCTTATACACCGTTACTGCCCCCAACTGTGAAGAAAATTAGAAATGTTGCATGCCAAGTGTCAAGAGTTGACCTTTTTTTCAAATTAATGAAGCTAAGCCAGTACGTCCCCCATTAAAGCGCACTACCTCAGAAAGTAGAGTTTGCAAATTTGGCTACAACAGCATTTTTTGAAAATACATACATACATATGTATGTACCAGGAATGTATGATATCGACTACAGTGCGCATAAGTGCTTTTCGGCTTAGAATTTCACATGCAAAGGTAGTGACGTGGTATAATAAATAAATACATATAATATGTATTAATGTTCATATGTATGTATGTATGTACACATGTGTATATATACTCTTGCTACAAAATTAGTAAAGAACGCGACGTCATCGTCGCTTGGCCTCTAACTTACCCACTCTTCGCATAATTAATATAATCAAATCAACACTTTTTTTACTTCTCTTTTTCTTGACATTAGTAGTGTTTAGTCTTTTAGAATGAAGGTTTTTGCCAAAACAGATTGAGTTTATTTCTTTATATTCAGCTTGTTAAAATTGTTGTTATTAAATATTCAAAATATGCACTGTATATGGTTGCAATGTTTTGCAACTCTGCATATGTAAACAATTTATCGCAGTGGAACCATATCCAAACGTTGTATTGGTACGTTTTGGAAGTCAGCTTATCTTTCATATGCACCTTCCTTATCTGATTTCGCCATACATAATTATGTATCATATGCAATTGCCATTGATAGTAGCGGAAGTTTGTAGTTTGAGAACTTTTATAAAATATTTCTTCTATAAATGCTTTGTTTGCCAAATTTTTATTCCAGCACCTAAGCAACAAAATTTCGTAAACACGTTAGTGTCCCAGTTGATAATTTGGTAGGCCTTCTTATTTGAAGCCATTCGAGAGGGTTTACCAAGGAAAGGCTGAAAAAAGTGGCCTTTTGGAAGGGCTTTTTGCTCCTCAAAATATCTTCTGCGAAAGAAAACAGAGTATTCATTTTGCATACATTTGTTGCCGGTTCAAATTTCAAAGAGAACAAAGAAGAATTTCATTCATATCTGGTTCACTGTATTACACTGTGGCATTAGTCTTCTGTTTCTTTGCGAGTAATCCCGGAGTCATTCCGGAATAGGCTAAGTTTACATATGTATGTATGTATACATATGTACATATTTGCTAGCACATATTTTCACAATGTTCTTACAATGTTCTTATGTTATTATATACATACATCCTAATACATTTTTAACGCTGGAGTTTCAACGGATTCACTGTACATACATATACAAGTTGCCGCCAACCATTTTTTGTTTGCTATCGTCACAGTAAATATTTTTACTGTTAGTGTAATATATTTTAAAGATATTTATTTGAGGTTTCTATGTATATCTATTCATCTATAGTATAAAATGCGTTATTAATTACCTCATTCATATGTCCCTCTTTCATTGTACTTTTTTC
>NW_016195404.1:0-3034 GCF_001687245.7 Rhagoletis zephyria | reverse complement strand
TACATACATACATACATCCATACGTACTGTTTACTTGTCAGTATTCAAATAAAAAACATTCAAAGCACGGACTCTATCACATCAGAGGATGCAGTAAATGATTAAAATTATCACAAACATAAAAAAAAACCATAAAAGTTGCTCACGAAACTGCGACATTGCGGTTATTTTAGTGTATGGTTGCCGTAACTTTTGCCTTTGTCAATTGCTGATTGCAGGCCCTGCTGCCAAACTTCACCATGTATTAGTGCGACACTTTGCCTTCTGAAAAATGATATATCGAAAATAGACCTAGTTCGAACCAGGGATGAAAAAGTAGGTACAATTGTACCTTTTTCCGACGTTTGATGACTTAAAGGTACATTAGGTACAGTCAGTAGATTTTAGGTACAATTATTATTATTGATCCATATTCGCTTTTTGATTTCTGGAAATATATTTAAAATGCTTTCGAAGTTACTTACGGCAATTAGATTATTTTCTCTAGACTTGTTGCACCTATTAAAAGGAATCGGATAAATTAGCATGTCGGCCGCTGTGGTGTAATGGTAAGCAGTGCGCGCTTCCACTCCGCAGCACCAGGGTTCCAACACTGGTCCAAGCAACATCGCAAAAATATAGAAAAAAGGGTTTTTCTTAACAGCGGTCGTCCCTCGGCAGGCAATGGCAAACCTCCGAGTGTATTTCTGCCATGAATAAAATTACAGTTTAAAAAACTAAAACCTTCCTATTATAATTGCTATTCGTACTGTCATCAGGTATGTAACTTGAGAATAGAAATCGCAGCATCTTTTAGGCGCATCAATGTTACATAGCTACATCCCGAGCTAATAAAAGGAAGGTAAAAAGTTAAAAACAGCTTCTCATAAAAATACAATCGCCGTTCGGAGTCGGCCTAAAACTGTAGGTCCCTCCGCCTTGTGTGACAACATCAAGGCACACGCCACAAATCGGTGGAAAAGCTCGGCCAAACACTAACATATGTGTAAGCGCCAATCTATTATTATTATTATTATAAATTAGCAGACTTTTCGTGTTGTTGCTGGATAAAGAAGTATACTTCGCAAAGTGTGTTTTTTCTCTTTTTCGCCAATATTTCTCAGTAGTCATAATTAGACAAAAACAACACTTCTCCGATTCCCACTAGACTATAATCTATGGATATAGGCTCAGTTAAAAAAGAAAAGAGAATCATGTTTAAAGTACATCCATCCTTTGTATTCATGTTTTAAATAAAATTTATAAAAAAAAAATACAAATGAGTGATGTAACTTTTTTTTTAGGGACTATCTGTCTCATTTAGGTACATTTATTTTATGATATTAAGTACAATCTGAAATTTATATTTTTCATCCCTGGTTCGAACCCATGCGCTACTAGCAGGCAGTATCATATTAGCAGTCCTACTACATAGAAGTCATTAGTCTGCTGATCTTATTGATAGCAAGAAATCGCTATTCTAGTTCATCCTGTCAATCTTGCGGTACATCACAAGTTCTTGTAATCATTTATTTCGCTCGCTCCCTTAGGCTGGCTTGTCGGCTCTTTCGGATTTTTTTTTGCCATTGCTAACCTTTCTATTGCCACCTTACAATCTTTAACGGTACTCGAGTAGGTGGTATATGAAAGTAGAGCCTTAATGGGTGACTGAATGCCAACAAAAATATATTCCCGTACACTCGGCGGATATATTTAACTTTCGTTATTGCTAAAATTCAATTATCTGAAAATTTCTAGTTCAGAACAATAAACCAATTCTTCGTCAGCTTGGTGATATTTTTTAATATTTACCTTTTTTTTCAAGCAAAAAATTTTGGTATTTTTTTTATATGAATATTGTTTGCGCTTTAACCAAACACTTAAAAATCAAGGATTCAAGCTAAATACAAAAATTAGAAAAATTCAAAAAAATTTTGTCTGAATTTCGACCTTTTTACTCTGAATTTTTTGAACAATTTTAAGTATGGAATTTTATAGTCCATAATTTTTGAGCATAAGCAACAATATGCTGCTAAAAATTACCGTTGGTATTTGTTGGAGACATGAGCCCTTAACCCTTTGATTCGTGCCCATTTTAATTTCATCTGGCCAGGCGGGTATCAGAGTAGTTGGCAACGCGCGCCTTGCCCGATCCGCCCACCACCGATTTAGTTATTTTAATTGCTCAACAGCCGCCCAAGCGACAAAATCATCAAATCAAATTAGCTTAAACTCGTGCATCTACATATACATACACCAATTAAACTCTAACGTGTAATCGCATTAAACCAATAAATCTGAATTTCGATAGTTGAATCCCTATATCTTTTTATTTGTGCGCGCTGCACAAGTCGGACTCAAACCTAAATATTAAACAGTATTTTTTAATTTTTTTGCCGCCAGTATTTTATGTATTTGTTTTTTTTTTCATTTAACCATTTTGCCATTGATAGAAAATGGCGTTGATTTAATATTTTTTAGCGAACAATAAAAGTGCGTAGTTACATACCTGCCCATTTTTTCTTTCTATTTAAATAATCATTTAAAATATTTAGGCAATCAAGAGCTCCTCGAAATTCCAGTAAAAAGAGTTTTGAATAGAGCACGATATGTTCGCCTTTTATCGATACACTTTATACGTATATACATATATAAAAGTTGTGCATAAAAGCGTTCGAAAATTAATGCAATAAAGTAGACTGCCCTTTTCGAACGAGAAGTTTTATTTGTTTTACAAACAAAATAATTCAACCAAAATCTACCAAAATGAGAAAAAATTTACTTTTTTACCAACCCGAATTTTTTCTACCAATTCCAAAGTGGCAACGCTGGTAGTGAACAAAACAAATGTTTAGAGAAATTCTATTAGTTGACGTAACGCAACTCTTGCCTCAGTATAAGACTAAGAGAAAAGTTTACTTTTGCCAAGCTTTGGCAACCCATACACTCATGCTTAACGGTTAAATTAGTGGTGACATACAATAACGCCATAGCCATAACTATTACCATAACCATAAACAGCTGATTTTTCGTAGTCTACAATGTCGGTGTTGCC
>NW_016195403.1:0-3034 GCF_001687245.7 Rhagoletis zephyria | reverse complement strand
AGAAAAGAAAAACAAAAATGTACATACATATGTATGTAAATATATAAAATGTAAAAGATCAGCAAAATCACTTTTCCCAAATGGCACTAGTACATAAATGGCTTGAAGAACAATATCATAGAATCGGTTGTCATTCAAGAAAAAATTCAGCAATTAAATATATAAAGTTACAGTAATACTTACAGTGACGAACAAAAGTATTGGCAAAGTGAATTTTTTGCAATATATGCAAAGCTTTTTATTCTAATTTATTTTCGATCATTTTTTATAAAAATATAGTTCATTCTACACCAGAAAACATAATAATAAACTAAGCTTTGCGCAAATCTCATTTAAGTTGCACTCTAATTTGCATCTTTTTATTCAGATTCTTTAGAAAAATTCTAAGAATGCATTCAAATTAAGTATAGCAAAGTGCAAGTTTGAAGTCGCTAGAAAATCGCGTTGATTTGAGGCAATTTTTTTTACAAAAAATAATTGTCGAATATTCTTTGTAAGGAAGAACTTGCTCAAACTCAAACTTCATCAAACTCTAAAAATTAAGTCTTGGACACTTTTAGGCTGAAAATCCGAAAGCTGTAGTATATAAATTACACAGGTACACAGGTATACATTTATGGCAGCCGAATACGGGATAAAAAATAATTTTTTCTTTTTTTTCCACAAAAGCTAAAGGATTTTAAAACCATTGAAAAAGTTTCCTAGATTTATTAGCCCTGAGGCAGCATCTTTATTTGGCATATATTTTTCGATGCGATCTTTTGTGAAAGCAGCACATATATATGCAATTGTAACATCACACATTTGTCGAATATTTATCCATAACTTTGTACTTTGTGCTCGGGATTTTTATCCGCGAAATTTGTCACAAACATTCCTACGCAGGAAAACATAATACAAACAAAAACTACTTTAGAAGCACGAGTGGTATCCAACGGATTATTTTCAAACTCGGATTTCGGCCATGCAGAACGAACCTTCGAAGGGTTCCACTTCCCTTCCATATTTGAAAATTTCTTTGCTTTTACAACATTCTCATTGTAGCCCAAAATACCGAATACGGGACAAATACGGGATATTAAAAGAAATACAGAACCAGAACAATTGACGAAAAAAGAGGACTGTCCCGTATAATACAGGACGGATGGTCACCGTATGTATTAGGTAATGTAATGTAATGGGAATGTTTGCTCTGTCGAATGAACCAACAAAATTCATGAAAAAATTGATTTCTGTTATTTTTTTGAAATTATAAAAAGGGGGCGTTTTTTGCCTACACTGGCCTAGGTTACACCTTACAATTTCGAAAATGCTATATTAAATAGTGTTTATAACTGCGTCAAAATGAATTAGTTTGAGCATGTCAAGTGTAAGAGGTAATTAAAAAAGTGTCCAACTTGCGAATCACTCTGTGTGGGTTGTAATAGTATAGTGAACTACCAGATTTTTTTTTTCAAATGAAGTGTGTGGCACACACTAGGTTACATACTCAGCATAAATGTACGTATGTAAGTATGTATCTTACGTAGAATGAAAACCCCTCCTTGCATGTTAAATTGGTGCCTACACTGTATTGCACCACTTTTTGCTGCTATTCAGCATTACAATAATTTTTTTTACCTCAACTGGGTCAATAAATTCGTTATGAAAAAGAGCGAAACCGAATAAGTAAAAATTCTTATTGCACCTAAACTGTTTTCAATGTGGAGCCATTAAATAAATATGTATGCACATATGTATGTACAATATGTAGGTATAATTCATATTTCGATTAACGATTTCGTCTTTATTGCAGAATTTTACATATGAATGTATGTGTGTGTTTAGGTACATTATTAAATATGAACATAGACGCTTGGGGCCAGTTTTTCAGTGCCAGGTTAAACTTAGTTTAAGTAAACTGAGTTTAAATTGAACAGCTGGCTGACATTTGATTGGCTGATCCGAGTTTAAACCGGGCAGATCGGGCGTTTAAACTGAGTTTAAACCACGACCGTGCACTGAAAANTTAAACTTAGTTTAAGTAAACTGAGTTTAAATTGAACAGCTGGCTGACATTTGATTGGCTGATCCGAGTTTAAACCGGGCAGATCGGGCGTTTAAACTGAGTTTAAACCACGACCGTGCACTGAAAAACTGGCCCCTATTGACTTATTTTTTATTATCAATTCTCTTCTCTGAAGAGATCCCAATAAATTACACTGTGGAGCAATAAAAAGAGCGGAAGATCGACCTATCTCGGTAGCCACTTCGAAAACGCCCTATCTCAGAAATCGTTTCAAGAACGCTCTACTTCAGAATTTGATTGCGGAACACCTTATCTCAGAATTTTATTGAAAAATACCCTATCTCAGAATTTGATTGAAGAACGCCCTATCTCAGCTGAAAATGTATTGAAAATGTGCTAAGATAGGGCGTTTTTCAATCAGCCGCTGATATAGGGCGTTCTGAAATCAAGTTCTGAAATTTAATGGGCTATAGAACTGCATACATAGTTTTTTTCTAAAAATTCTGAATAAAAGTTTACAAATTTTCAGGTGTAATTGTTAAAGTTTGTTCAATTTTTATAATTATTGTACGAAGTTTGAAATTTGAATTTATGTGTGTGCTAGGCTTTTATAATTTAATAATTTAAATAAACGAAAGAAAAAACCAAAAGTGGCCAAAATGTCACTTAACATAATCAGCGGACCACAAGGTTATATATGTAGGTAATGGGCGAGTTCGCGCGCTTCCCCCTCCTCCCCTACGTCCAACACAACAATCAAATAAAACTTATCAGCCCTGTAGACCTACATCTGACAACTGTCCCACCCGTAGCTGTCACGTGTGGGACATGGCTCACTGTTTAATTATTCTTATCTAACTATATGGAAATGAAAATGTAATCATGGTAAACATTTGCAATGAATTTCTAACATTATGTAACAAACACGACAGAAAACCTCAACTTCTGTAATAAAGTATAAAGCTTTTTTTTGTCACGGGTGGGACAAGGCCAATACTGCTTAATAATAACTCGTAATATATATAA
>NW_016195402.1:0-3034 GCF_001687245.7 Rhagoletis zephyria | reverse complement strand
ATCATAATTGCCAAGACAACGGCGAAACAAAACCGTGCAACAACAAACACGGACACTTTAACGGCTACCGTTGCGACAGCATGTGGTTGCTGCAGATTAGTGTTGCATGCAACAGCTGCTTACTGTTCACTGTAAGCTGTTGGGCTACCGCTGTCAGTCAGTTGCTGCTCGCTGCTATCACTTGGTCGCTGCTTGCTAAATCTGTTATTGCTAGTAGATATTGTTGTTGTTGCTAGCAAGTTGCATGTTTGTCATTGCGCCACCATTGACAATGCGTTGATCGTTGATTGTCGATCGGCTTTTTCCTGACAGCCAAACAAATGCGGCAAATTTGCTGCACGCGTCACCGCCGCCATGTTGCATGCAATGCCTTTTGTGCACTACATTGATTTGTTCGTTGCCTTTCTTTCTTTGCTTTGTACAACCATTTCATTTTTTATTTTTATTTTATTTTATTTTTTGCAACATTCGTTTGCTTCAAATACACTTTCTTTTGATTGCATTTTCGGTGGCGAGATTTTTAATGAAAGCGACGAGCGCTAGTGCCTAGTGTAGCTACAACAACGACAACAAGAGGCATGTATCCCCAAACTCTTCCAACTGACGCTCTGCTGCGCTGTTGTCCATGTGTGGCACACTCGTGCGACACGAGCGACATGCCGCACCAGGTTGCATATCAGCAGCTGTCTGCTGCATGAGCTCGTATGCCCGCCGCACGCAATTCGATATGGCTTTGAAATGTCTTTGACGTTTGTATTTCGCCAAATCATTATTTTATTTTGCTGTTGTTTAGGTTTTTT
This sequence comes from Rhagoletis zephyria, assembly GCF_001687245.7. NCBI lineage: Eukaryota > Metazoa > Arthropoda > Insecta > Diptera > Tephritidae > Rhagoletis > Rhagoletis zephyria. The sequence continues at coordinate 2,234 of NW_016195402.1, read as the reverse complement.
CGCCAGTTTTTCGACTTTGATTGGGATTTTTTTATTTTTTTGTTGTTTTGGTTGCTGCCATTTTTCGTTTATCTTGCCAACCTAACTTTTTGGCTATCGCTGTGCATTGCACTTTTCCCTTTCTTATTCACTTTTCTACTCGTTTGCCGTTGAGTTTTGGCCATAAAATGCGATCGGCTCAATTAAATTTTATATTCACAGCCATCGTGCGTTTTTTACGCTTGACATTTGCCCGCTTTTAAGTTGTCAACAAAGCGTCAAGTCGTTCAAATGACACTTTATGGTTCGAGTGTCCGCGTTGATTGTTTTTTGTTTCACTTTTCAACTAATCCTGGGGAAATTTTAGACTGGTTTTATGTTTTTTTTTTGTTTTGCCTGATAAATGTAAAATATCACTTCTTCAAATGTGGCCAACTATAGAAGTAATGTCAGTGACTTTTCAAATAAAAGATATATTTTTCGGCTAAAAGGCGGCTTATTTGCTCGATAAATTTAGTCTATCGTTTTAAAAATTTTTTTATTCTTTTCAAATAATAGGTTTTCTCAAGGCTCTCAAAATAAGTGTTTGTTTCAGTGATAGCCTCTCTTCATTCGTTCGGATTGTGGCTGAAATCGAGTGGGAACAAACGCAGCCCCCATCGCGCGGATAGCTTTTTCCTATTCAAATAATCATGTAAAAAGTGATGTACTCGCTCAGTTGAGGTGCCTATAGCCTCTCTTTTGGACGACCTGAACGTTCGGCATCACGAGCTCCACAGAACTCAGTGTACCGCTTCTTAACCATTGAAATTGATGGTACAGAAATTTCATAGTATTTATAAAGCATTTCCTTGGTTTCAGTGACAGTTTTTTTTCTAAAACTATTTTCCATTTTCGTTAAAATTCGCGAGGTTGTCTGCTCTCAATGGCTGTCAAATACAAACTAAATGGTGCAGCTACCTCAAAATTATACAGTAGTCTACTAATTGGCAGCGGTGTTGCTTAAAAGGTTACTGCAATTATTATTTTTTATTATTATGTGTAAATAACTAAGAAACTAAAAATACAGTCGTAGACCGCCTTTTGCTCTTATTTAAATGGTTTGTAACTTTTTTTTTGCAAACTTATATTACAGGTGCTATAGGGGGGCAAAAAGGTCGGGCCTTCGAAAAATTAAAAACCTTATATTTCAAACAATTTTGAACTGATTTTTAAAAAGTTGGTATCGTTGTAAACGTGATAAGACCCCTTTCTTCTCTTCTGATATGCATATTTGTATACCTTGTATGTAAAAATTTGAGAAAAAGCATTTAAAAGGAAAAAATACCTTTTTTCATAAAGAGAAATATTTTAAACAAACAAATTATTAACCAACTTTTTTTAAATTTATATCGTTATTAACGCAATCAAATCTTCTTTCTTCTGATATGCATATTTGTATACTTCGTATATAAAAATTTGAGAAAAATCCCTTAAAATGAAAAAAATTACTTCTTTTATAAAAAAAAAAACAAAGAAATTATTAACCGACTTTTAAGAATTGGGCATCGTTGTAAAGGCGATTGAATTCTTTTTCTTCTGGTGTGCATATAAATTAGAGAAAAACACTTCAAAGAAAAAAATACCTTTTTTATACAAAAAAATATTTTAAACAAAAAAATTACTAACCGACTTTTAAAAAATCGGTATCGTTGTAAAGGCTACCAGAAAACGTATACCTTCTTAAACCCAAAAATTTCGTTTTATATACACAAAAAAATAGAACTAAAAACATTTTTTTCCTCTATATGAACTCCTGCCCCCCTAGTTAAGAGGCTGGCTACGCCCCTGTATACAAAGCAATTAAAGTATTTAAACCGTAGGTATATCATACGGTCAGTTTGTCCTTTTTGAGCGCATACATGGTTCCATAATAATGATTCCAGTATCTTCATTTATGTATATTGTAACTATCAATATCTTATAGAGAGAAGTGTAAATTTTTTTTTATAATCTAAAACTAATAAACTTAGAAGGGATAAATTCGAGGATGTGGTACTTAACATATTAGTCCTTGACACATATTTTTTTCAAAAATAAATATTGGAAATTTCCAATGCTATTCAAGGATAAAATGCAATGCAATGAACTGCATGATGATGGTCGATAAATGATGGATTAGGGTTCACTGGAGAGTAGCTAATGGTGCCAATTACCCAATTACAATTTCAAACAAAAACACAAACAACTAGCAATGCAATATAAAAACCCGTTTA
>NW_016195401.1:2015-3034 GCF_001687245.7 Rhagoletis zephyria | reverse complement strand
AAATGTAAGCGGATTAAGAATCAAAGTGCTAGAAGCGATTTGAGCGTTTAGTACAAAAAGTATTTTTGATGTTCAAATTGTTGCTAGCAAGTCAATATTCGTATAAAGTCTCATAAAAAAATTCCTTGTGGTTTAAAGAATATAGGAAATGGTACATTTTACTAAAGCCAGCCTCCCGACATAAGCTACTATTTCATACGAACACAAATATATTCGTCTACAAATAATGTTGATTATTTTAATTAAGTCCTAAGATAAGTTTGTGAATCTTATCAGTGTTCTATGTAAGAACCAAAAATCAATCCCCTCGCCAATTAGAACTTTTGCTTTAAAAGAAAAATATACATAGCGCATTTACTCAATACTTGGTCTGGCATCACTGTTTGAGCATTGATGTGCTCAGCTCACTGTTGCCAAGGTCGTGTATTTTGCACTAAATTTAGTGCTCTTGGGAAACCAAAAAGCCAAAATAATTGGAATTCAATGCTTGCTGCATTATTTAGTGATGCTTTTTTAATTTAAGCACACCGAATGCATAGGTATATATGTAATATTCTACATTAAGATGAAATTCATTTACTGAATAAAATGTGAGGAATAGATAAATTAAATATGTTTTGCGTTGTTATAAATGTATTGCAATCAATTTATTAATAAAAACGTGAGGTAATGGGTATGTATATACACTTTTTACTGAGTCAAAAAAATTATTAAACATGATAATAAGAACTTGGCGCTTTTGTGTTGGAAAAATTGGCTTTTTGTGGTGACCTGATGCCACACTGGCTCAGTTGTCGCAAAAGTACACATACATACACGCATTTTTACTTGAAAATAAGAGTGAAGTGGTTAATATGCAAGAATGATAGAATACAAGATTGCGCCGATCAGAGAGGATTTTTGAGAATAACTTTTGTGTGACGTCACACTGGTGCAATTGCGAGAGAGAAATGCCAAAACGTGAGCAAGAATGGAAGAAGAAGAAAAAATGTTGCAAGGAAAACGTAAACAAGTTGCAC
>NW_016195401.1:0-1990 GCF_001687245.7 Rhagoletis zephyria | reverse complement strand
GTTCAAAAGACGCATAACGATTACTGATTTTTGTTTAGCAACGGTTGCGCTCAACTGCTGCGCCTTCTGAACCTACCTATTGATAACTTTTTTTTTTTGATAACACTGCGACAGCTCAAATTGGTATTGAGTAAACCGAAATGCAAGATAGAGTTTTTGCATTTCATTGAGTTTTTTTAATAAATACTGAAATTAGAGGTGTATGAATGGCGAAAGAAAAACTTCATCCGATTTTTTTTAAATCGAAACTACATTTTAACATATGTACATATGTCCATGCATACATAAATATATTTAATATGAACCCATGGTTTCAATTCTACGCATATCGTCAGGGTTTTCCTCACAACTTGGTTTTGCTGCAGTGAAGCGACAGAACAAGTGACGAGAAAAAATATATGCTGACACTTACATATATATGTATCTATGCACATACGTATCTATGCACATACATATCTATGCACATACGTATCTATGCACATACGTATCTATGCACATATGTATGTATCTATGCACATACGTATCTATGCACATACGTATCTATGCACATACATACATATGTACTTAGGTATGTATAAGTTAACACATAATAAATTACTTACCAGTTTGCCTTTGCTAAAACATAGCGATTTACATATTTACATTAATTTTGGCTATCGCCGCAACAGCTTGTTTAACTTTTGTTTCCGCTGCATTAAAGCTAAATGCATACTTACATTCTTTTGGCCACAGCCACAATAACTTCCAACAAGCGAAGAGTTGCTGACACTTCATTTAAATTTTATTTCGCAATAAGAATTCCTACAGGTGAATTTCTAAATTGCTAACTAATATTATTTTACAATTCCTCTTTTGCAATCGGAGTTGCGCCAATTCAAAGAATTAGCACAACAACCGAATTATCTGGCACTAACCAGTTGCACGCGCATCCGGTAAAATGCAAAGTGCTGATACCAGCGTCTGGAACATTTTAACAAGCAAGTTGTTGTTGCTTTCACAATTAAATTTTAGCATTAATATTTCAATTATTCAATTTGAATAGTCAGTCTCATTTCTGCAGCGTCCTCGGCTGGAAGTTTAACTAAAAACTTCCTTGTTTGGCGCCCGCGCGAAAATTATACCCGGCAAAAAAATAAAATTAATTTAAGTGACTTTAAACAATAAGTGAAGTAACAAATAAAGTGAAACGAATGAAATAACTTTTAATAAAATTAATTTAAACAATAAGGGAAGTAACAAGTAAAGTGAAGCGAATGAAGTAACCTTCTAATAAAATTAATTTAAACAATAAGCGAAGTAACAAATAAAGTGAAGCGAATGAGGTAACTTTTAATAAAATTAATTTAAGTGACTCTAAACAACTACCGAAGTAACAAATAAAGCGAAGTGAATGAAGCAACTTCTAAATAAAATTAGATAAAATAGTTTAAGGTAAGCAACCCTAAACAAATTAAACAAACGAGCTTTGCTTGATAACTATTTAGACTATAATTTTATCAAAAATTATTGTGAAGAGGCCAATGAGCCCACCTTAATAATCAAAAATCATCAAAAATTATTGTAAAGAGGCCAATGAGTCCACCTTAATCATCAAAAATCATCAAAAATTATTGTAAAGAGGCCAATGAGCCCACCTTAATCATCAAAAATCAGCAAAAACCAACCACACAAATATCGACTATACCACAACCGAGGAGTAGCCTAGCAGAGGCCTTAGTAGCACAGCAAAAAGGAATACACTCACGGGCATCAGCAGCAGAATGAGAACTCAATTACTTTTGTAAGTTAGTTAGATATTGGATAAAATCTTAGTTTTGGTTTCCATTTAAAAAAAAAGCACAATAAAATAAAATATAAATCGGGAATAGTAAACCACAAATCGTGAAAAATTTTTTTTTTTTGTAGAATAATAAAATCGTGAAAAAAATATATATATTTTTCTTTTTTTCCCTTGTGAAATAAAATATAAATCAGTAATAGTAAACCATAA
>NW_016195400.1:0-3035 GCF_001687245.7 Rhagoletis zephyria | reverse complement strand
GAAAAACAAAAATAAAACAAATAACAAAATCGCAATTTTTCGATATTCTTTTCATCTAATTATCCAATGGCCAACTAATTATAACTGGTCAAAATGGTGAAATAATTAACTACGGAAATTCATTTCACCTCAAATTATACAACCTTGAAAAATGTTTATTTTTCTATACAAATTTAAATTTTTTTCTACAAAAAAAGCAAGAAATAATTTTCGTAAGAGTTTAAGTATAGGGGCATGCGGGCTTATTTAACTCGTATTAACTAAGTATTGTGGATTTGATAATCGACAGTTAAACCCTAGTCGGTAGTTAACTTCCCTTGATTTTTTAGACTTTTTTTTCGTCGAAGAGGTTGCGGCTGCAGGAACCATGTATAAATAAATTGTGTTTATTCGTTATATAGAAGCAAATGGGACACACAAAACTCTAAAAAATTAACGGTAAATTTTAAGCTATTCTACTAGAATTCATTGGATTGCAAAACTGCATACTCAAAATCTTTCGACGAAATCTAATCAAAAAACTCGACATTTTTGCATGTCTGGCTGTAGCTGAACGTTTAGAGATGCTCACTGTTAGTTGTTAGCTCCCAGCATGTTTGGGTTCGAATTTTTCTTTTTGGTTTTTATTAGTTTCGAAAAAGCATCTGAGAAGTGAAGAATAAAAGCGTGTACTAACGAAAAAATGTAACAACAATGCCATTGTTAATATGTTGGAGTAGTTTTGTGCTACTCTGACGTAATGCAGGGATGGAGTATATGGTCCTGCCCTAGGACATCGCAATGTTAATTGGACCATATTTTTTATATGAAATGTGGTTAATTTTGGAGTACTCTTTGGTCGTTAGGGAGTACTCTTTACACGCATGCACGTAGTAGTCGCGATTTTTGCAGGGTATATCGAAGACTACAACTTCGATGTTTACCCAAGATATAATGGATTTATTACTGCCATGATACAAAAAGAAGGTAGTTTCAATAAACAACTTTGAAGGATAATACAATTTTTTGAAGTTTCATAAATTGTGAGTATTCTCAACGGCCTTGCCACTTTGATAATATTAAAACAATAAATCGGAGTATTTTCTTTCCCACATTTATACCAATTATCAGTGCTTGGTAATTTTTTTACTTACGTGGTTCGCACCTTTTTTTATTAAAAAACGTATAAAGTATGTAATGTTAAAGGATACTTCATTGAAATTGTTCTTTTTATTTTATAATAAAAGAGCATTATGTTGTTATTTTTTCATTTTCTTATTTTGTATGCAATCTTGCAATTTAAATATCTAGTTCTAAGGAATTCTCTTTCCAAATAAATCCTTTTATAATCACCAATTCCATGTGAATAAATTGTTCTCATAACTTAACATGCAAAACAAAATCAAATTGTTAAAAATTATTTTTGTTTTATTTTATAATTTTGGGAATATTTGTTCAATGAAATTCGTANTCATTTTCTTATTTTGTATGCAATCTTGCAATTTAAATATCTAGTTCTAAGGAATTCTCTTTCCAAATAAATCCTTTTATAATCACCAATTCCATGTGAATAAATTGTTCTCATAACTTAACATGCAAAACAAAATCAAATTGTTAAAAATTATTTTTGTTTTATTTTATAATTTTGGGAATATTTGTTCAATGAAATTCGTAAAAAATTTACTTTTAAATTTCTCATCAGATTTTGCAAAAAATTAGGCTTTGTGGTTAGCGTATCACCATTAACTTCAACAAATTTCGAATTTAAAATTTCCAATTTTTACTGCTCGTGATCAGGTAGCATGAATTTAATGAAATGTCATAATTTTATTAAAAGTCAAATGGTTAACAACAACAACGAATGTGATTAAATGAAACTACCTTCTTTTTTGTATCATGATTACTGCTCTAATAAAAAAACAGGACTCTTTTGTTATCTCATATTTTTTTTAATAAACTTATCTACTTTAACAAAAATTCTAAAAAAAATTGATTTCGTTTTGATCAGGCGTAATGTAGAGTTTACTTGTACTTTGTGTTGTTGTTGTACTTTGACGTTTAACTCATAAAATCTGCTTTACGCGTCCAAGTACGAGCTTAAGTACTCGTTTTGGTATGCTTTTCACCGAGGCCTTTTATTAGACTCGCATTTTATCCACATACATCAATTTAAAAAATTTGAGAAAAATTTCTGGGTTAGCGGTGGGAGTGTCTTACAACATATTAGCTTCTAGTTTACCTGAAAGGCGAGTCTTGTAGTGGGGCACTAATGTGGAAAATTTGATTTCGATAGGTTCATCCCTCTCTGAGAAATTGAATTTTTTCCACCTCTCCCTACAAATTTGAAATTTTCGTATAGAAATCGATAGGAAAGCTTCATGATTTTCGATTCGTACGAAAACAAGAATACGCTCCATAAAGTTCACTCACATTATCTATGCTGGAATTAAGCCAACGCAAGACTTCAAGAAACTTAAAATTTTCAACAAAAACTATCTTTAATTTTCAGTCCACAACAGAAATCGAACATCTAAGAAAATGCTAGAAGAGTTACTTATTTTTTTATTTTATTTTAAATGAGGGTTCGTGATTTGGATAGCAGTACGCGATCCAGTGCATTTGGTCTCCACAATGAGATTTTGGACTTCGAAATTTAAATATCGTCGATGCAATGCAGCTGATTAAAAATACACTTTTAATGCTTTAATAGATAGTTCGGCCTTATTTGGGGAAAAAAATTATGTGAATACAGAAGATGAATTTATCAGACACTAAAAACCCCTTCGTATTCCTGAAAGAACCAATGAAAACTCGGAAATTGCGGCTCAAGCTGATTTTCTACAACTGTACCGTAAGGAATTCAAAGTAATCTTTGATGTGTTCATGGGCGAACACAGAACATAATTTAGGGGGATGGATGAGATTATTTGCAATGTAAATTTAATAACAATTTACCTCATTAATTTTTCTCTTTTTAATCAACTTCAAAAAAGGAGGAGGTTATCAATTCATCGGAATATTTTTATACCTTTCATGAGCATGAAATGGTATTATAA
>NW_016195399.1:0-3035 GCF_001687245.7 Rhagoletis zephyria | reverse complement strand
CGTTTTAATTCTTTCTTTTGCATAATTGCAAGAATGTGTATAAGCATACATACATATGTATTTAAGTGCATTCGTTTGGAGATCGGTGGTCTGTAGGAACACTTTCTTCTTAAAACTGGTGCGGAAGTGGTGAAATTGGAGATACATAGTAGATATACAGGTGAATCCGCAACATGCTTGGGCTTTGAAATCAGTACACAATACACTTGCGAATCAGGAAAGGTGATTTTACTGGGTAGTTCTGCCAAAGTTATTTAGTTAAAGATGTCTTTTGGACATACTTGCGCACGTCGTAAGCGGAGATGTATGTATACCGCAAAGACCGAGTGTGCAAAGTCAGCGGACTTTTTTTTTTAGTTTTTAAATTTTATTGTTTTAAAAAGAAAAAAAATGTAATTTGATTTAAATTTTAGTGAATTATTTTTTGTATCTTTTTGATTAATTTTTTTTTTATTTTTAAACTTAGTTGTTAGATTTTATTGTTTTAAAATGAAAAATAATTTTTTTTTTAATTTGATTTAATTTTTATAAACCTGCTTAATTTCTTCGATTTTTTTTCTTTTTTAATTTAATATTCTTCTAATTTTGATATTTTAATATTTTAAAAAGAAGAACATATATATTTAAAATTTTGTTTAATTTTTAGGAACATAATTTTAAATTTTTTCAGTTTTCAATTAAATTTTATCCTCTTTTTTATCTCATGATCTTTTAATCTTTATTTCATTGACTGCTTCAAAAAAAAAAAACAATTGTTTAATTAAATTTAATGTGGAGTTTTATTTACTTTTTTATTGGTTATTTGTTTATTGTTTTTTTATAGTTTTTCTTTTGGTTTTTAGATTTTATTGTTTTAAAACGATGTTTAATGTTTTTTTTTAATTTATATCAATTTAAATTATTTATTTTTTCTAATACTTTTATTTATTTATTTATTTTTTATTTAATTTCCTTTTAATTTCTAGATCTTTTTGGTTTAAAAGAAAATATAATTTTAACTCAAATAAAATTTTTAGAAACTTCTTTTTTTCTGTTTTTTTAAATTTTTTTTCTTTTTAAAGTGATTTTCTTTTAATTTTTAGATTTTATTGTTTGAAAAAGACAATTATTATTTTTTTCATTGCATTTAGTTGATATGAATAATTATTATTTTTCTCTTATATTATAATTTTTATACCCGAGCGCACTTGTGCACAAGGGTATTATAACTTTGTTCACATAACGGTTGTTTGTAACAGGCAAAACGAATCGAGATAGATATAGACAAATGTATACATAAATGATCAGAATGAAAAGAGAAATCGATTAAGCGGTGACTGTCTGTCCGTCCGTCCGTCCGTCCGTCCGTCCGTCCGTCTGTGCACACGATAACTCGAGTAAAAATTGAGATATCTTAACGAAACTTGGTACGTGGACTTCTTTTGGGCGTAGGACGGATGGTGTTGAAAATGGGCTAAATCGGACAATAACCACGCCTACTTTCCGTATAAAGGTAATTTTCAGAAATACGAAAACTGCGATATTTTAGTAACTACTGAAGATTATTCACTCAAAATTGATATTTATAATAATTTTGAGACAAACAATAAGAAAATTATAAATTTTTGAAAAATGGCAACCGCTCTTGGCAACCGCTGCACCGATTTCTTCCAAACTTGGCACAATTGTTGGCTTTTGTACAGCATACCAAATGGCCGAAAATTTAAAAAATCGGACAATAACCACGCCCACATTCCATATAAGGGTAATTTAGAGAAATACGAAATCTTCGATAAATCAGTAAATATTAAAGCTAATTTATTCAAAATTGACGCTTGCAACCATCATTTACCAAGAAATACGCTTATGATAAAATTTTGGAAATGGGCGTGGCACCGCTCACTTATGATCAGATATATGTATCTCGGTAACCGTTCTACCAATTTGTACCAAACCCGGTATGGTTATTGTACCAAACCCGGTATGGTGGTGATGCAAAGCGTTGAAAATTATTGAAATCGGACTAAAATTGCGGTCGCTTTTCATATAACGGTGAATTTCAGAAATGCTTGAAACTGCAATATTTCGAAATTTAAGGACGCTAATTTACTCAAAATTGATACACCTCGACTTACCATGTAGCGGTAGCTTGCGGAAAGGTAAAAAACAAATATTTAATACTTGCGCCGGGTATTTAATGTTCGGCTCCGCCCGAACTTAGACTTTCTTACTTGTTTTTCTCTTACTTTAGTTTACTTTTAAGAATTTTTTTTTTTCATATGTAGAACTTATTTTATTTATTTGTTTTTTGTTATTTACGGCAACCCCAGCGTCGAAATGTAGCTGAGCTAAGTTCGCCACGTAAACTGAAATCGAGTTTCTGCAAGAAGAGGAGTTCCATTTCCATTAAAAGTTTTAATTGATGCATTTTTTCGTACTTACAGGAGGAAATATTTTTTAGTAGCATGGTTTTGTTTACATTTACCAAAACAAATCTCTGAAAAGAGGCAAAAGTCGCATATAATTTTGTAAAAGGGCCAAAAAATCAAAATTTTCAAAAAGTCGGGTCAAGGGGTATTGGCGCCTAAAAACTTGCCCCTTTAGTCGCATAACGGCAACACTGAAGCTAATTACAATCAAGAGAAGCTATTCCGCTGCCATTTACACTTGATCAAGTGGTTGTTGTCTTTGTTGGTTTTTGTTAACAATTCTATTTTTAGAATGTTTAACTTTTAGGTGTGCTCGCCCTTAACTTATTTGTTTTGTGTTATTTATAGCCTTATAAGAATTATATTCAACAACTTATTTTATTTATTTGTTTTTAGTTTGCCTTTAAGTTTTAATTTTCTATTGTCTTAAAATGCTTTACCTTTAAAATTTCATTTCATTTAAAGACACTGGCTACTATTTTTTTTATTTTTAAATTTTTTTTCTTGTTTTAAATAGACAAATATTTAATTTATAGCATTAAATTTCAAGAACTTATCTTATTTGTTTTTATTTTAATTTGCATTTTAATTTTAATTTTTTATTGATTAAAAAAAATATTTTTTTTT
>NW_016195398.1:0-3035 GCF_001687245.7 Rhagoletis zephyria | reverse complement strand
TTAGCTTCTTTTTCTAAACTGGAAAATGCTGCGGTTACGTCCCTTTGTCACCTACGATATCATCTGCATGCGCCAGCAGCATCATTCTTTTGCTATATATGGTGCCGCTGCGATTCAGATTGGCAGCTCTTATTACGCTTTCCAGCATCAGATTGAAAAAGTCGCACGAGAGGGAATCGCATTGTCTAAAACCTCGTTTAGTCTCAAACGTCGCGGAGAGGTCCTTCCCAATTTGGACGGAGCTGAAGGTTGTGCTCAACGTCACTCTACATAGCCGTGTTAGTTTTGCGGGGATCCCAAATTTGGACATGGCGTCGTACAGGCAGCTCCTCTTCGTGCTATCAAAAGCAGCTTTATAGTCAACAAAAAGATGGTGTGTGTCGATTTGCTTATCTAGTGTCTTCTCCAGGATTTGACGTGCTGTGAAAATCTGGTCAATGGTGGACTTACCAGGTCTGAAGCCACACTGATAAGGCCCAATCAGCTGGCTCGTGAACGGCTTCAGTCTTTCACACAGTATCGTCGACAGGACCTTGTATGCAATATGTATTCATCAGAACAAATTCTGCTTAAGAGCTGGTACATACGCCCCACCAACTCTTCGCCACCGGCTTTGAACAGCTCAGGCGGTATACCGTCGGCTCCGGGGGCTTTGTTGTTCTTAAGCTGCTTTATTGCTGTTCTCACCTCGTCTTAGTCCAGTTGAGGGACGTGAGCTTCATCCCTATACATTGGTTCGGGTTCTAATTCATTAAACGCGCCATCTGTTTCGCCATTTAAAAGCAATGAAAAGTGTTCCCTCCATATCTCAAGTGTACTATGGACATCTGTTACCAGGTTTCCATATTCATCTTTGCAGGAGCTAGCCCCGGTCTTAAAACCATTTGATTGCTGCCTTATTTTCTGATAGAATTTTCGAGCCGCGTTCCTGTCTGCCAGCATCTCAAGCTCTTCGCACTCACGCCTTTCTGCCTCTCTTTTCTTTCTCTTGAAAAGGCGTCTCTCTTCCCTCCTTTTCTCCCGGTAACGCTCAATTGTCGCGCGTGTCGCCATTGGCTGAAGGGTAGCTTTGTATGCTGCGTATTTTTCTGCAGCAGCCGCGCGGCACTCTTCGTCGTACCAGTTGTTTCTGCGCGGTTTGTAGTAACCAACAACCTCTTCCGCAGCGGTGCGAAGGGATTGGGATATGGAGTCCCACTGCTCATTTATGTCCAGGCGATGAGGAGTTGCTAGATTAAGCAGGATTGAGAGTCGGTTGCTAAATTTTTCGGCTGTCCATTGTGACTGCAGCTTTGCGATGTCGATGTTGGCACCTCGGATAGAGCGCACGTCAAGAACGCTCGAAGCGTATCTTCCATCTATCACAACATGATCAATTTGGTTCTTTGTTCTTTGATCAGGGGACACCCAAGTTGCTTTGTGGATCTTTCGATGCTGGTGTCTGGTACTACTGACTACCATGTTCCGTGCCGCGGCGAAGTCGATCCGCCTCTCTCCGTTGTCGGAGACGTTCTCATGAAGGCTGAAATTTCCGACTGTTGGACCAAATATGCCTTCTTTGCCCACCCTGGCGTTAAAGTCGCCCAGAACGATTTTAATATCGTTGCGGGGGCAGCGCTCATACTCTTCTCCTAGACGCTCATAGAAAAGCTCCTTAGTCTCGTCGTCCTTCTCTTCCGTCGGGGCGTGCACACAAATTAGGCTGATGTTGTTAAATTCCGCCTTTATGCGGATTGTGGCGATTCGGTCACTGATGGGCGTGAACCGGGAGACAACAAATCCGACACCAAATTTGTGCGCCGTCTCATGGCAGCTGTAGTAGATGTCGCATGCTGCAAATTTTGTGCAGCCATGCCCCGTCCATCGCATTTCCTGAACTGCGGTGATGTCAGCCTGGTATTTTGTTAGTTCATCCAGCAGTTGGATAGAGGTGCCTTCCCTATAGAGGGTCCGGACATTCCAGGTGCATATCCGTAATTCATAGTCCTTGTTCCGTTTGCGGTGGTCGTCAACGTGTGGGGATGCAGTTATCCGAGGCTTTTTTGGTCTTTTCATTGGCAATATTTTTTACGTGGCGGGTCCCAAACCCAGCGCACAACCATTGCTGGGGTGGATGGTATTCAACCGGATACACATTTGTATANATTTTTTACGTGGCGGGTCCCAAACCCAGCGCACATCCATTGCTGGGGTGGATGGTATGCAACCGGATACACATTTGTATAGCGGGCCGCTTGCTCCAAGACAGACGCCCGATTGCAGCCGCACCTCCTGGTGAGCAGACGCTGCAGACTTCAGTGAGCCCTTAAACCGAATAAGTCGGAGACCTATATCAACTTTTCTAAAGCTGATTGGAAAGGTTACGCGGAGTTTACCGAAAACACCTTCACAGCGCTCCCCACACCAACCGACGTCCATCTCGGTGAACGTAAGTTCCGCAGGGCTGTCACTTCTGCTGCAGCTCGCTTCATACCGGCAGGATGTATATCGGACCCACGTCCAACCTTCCCTGCCGAAGCGGCTGTTCTAGCCGGTGAGCGTGATAGTCTTCCTCAGGCCGATCCCGGAGATCCCCGTATCAGGGATCTCAACGTGGAGATTCGGCACCTAGTAAACGTACATAAGCAGAAGAATTGGTAGGAGCATCTGAAAACCTCTGGTGTGAGGAAGCTTTGGTCAACAGTGAGGTTATTGTCTAATCCGACGAAGCACGACGACAGAGTCGAAATTTCCTTCGGCGGCTATGCCTCGTCGGACCCGGAGCGATGCGCGAGCTATTTTAGCCGGCAGTTCATACTGCATCCTCCGGTGGACAAAGCCAAGCGTCGAGTGACCAGAAGGCTGCACAAACTGCTGACAACCTGTGCCCCCCTTGCTTTCACTTGCGGTGAAGTTCAGGTGGCCATCGGNCCTAGTAAACGTACATAAGCAGAAGAATTGGTAGGAGCATCTGAAAACCTCTGGTGTGAGGAAGCTTTGGTCAACAGTGAGGTTATTGTCTAATCCGACGAAGCACGACGACAGAGTCGAAATTT
>NW_016195397.1:0-3036 GCF_001687245.7 Rhagoletis zephyria | reverse complement strand
GTATTTCTTTTTTAAAAATATTAAGTAAAATTTGTGTATCAGATTACCAAAATTAGGAATTTTGAAATGCACAATATACTTACATATGTATTTTAAAAACTTAAGGATTATAGTTTGACTTTTTGAAAAGGCGGCAACCTTTGCAACAAAAACTCCTCTTTTAAGCCACTTTTAGTTGAAGCCCATTTTGTTTGTTGTTTATTTTACTTACTAAAAAAATGTAATTCAATTTCCTAAACAAGTGGCAACCCTCTTCAAAAATATTTTCGAAATATAGCTTTCTTATGCCTAACCAATATTCAGATTTTAAATTCAAGCAATTAACCAAATTTAATTTTATGGGTTAATCAACATACGTAATACTCCTATATTGGCAGTAAGAGCTAGTACTGTCCGTAAACATTACTGTACAGATATATCAATAAACACGTACGAAAGAAAAATAACGCATACGTTTATAAATAAACATGTACACAACACATACACAAAAGGGGCACTCACGTACACAATACATTCACAACAAGTCAAAAAGTCTACGTTCGGGTGGAGCCGAAAATTACATATACGCGGCGCAGGTATTAAATATAGTTTTTCACCTTTCTGAAAACTACCGTTACATGGTAAGAAGATTGGGATTGGGTTTACCCCAATTTCTAACAATTACAATAGTATGTGCAGTTATATTTAATGAGATGTGGGCGGTATTACGCCCACTCTCCAAAATTCTATAAANTTGGGATTGGGTTTACCCCAATTTCTAACAATTACAATAGTATGTGCAGTTATATTTAATGAGATGTGGGCGGTATTACGCCCACTCTCCAAAATTCTATAAAAATGTTACTTCTTTTCAAGGAATTGTTGTTAGTATCAATTTTGAGTAAGTTAGCGTCCTTAATTTTCGAAATATCGAAGTTTCAAGAAGCGCTGAAATTTACCGTTATATGAAAAGTGGNTAAGAAGATTGGGATTGGGTTTACCCCAATTTCTAACAATTACAATAGTATGTGCAGTTATATTTAATGAGATGTGGGCGGTATTACGCCCACTCTCCAAAATTCTATAAAAATGTTACTTCTTTTCAAGGAATTGTTGTTAGTATCAATTTTGAGTAAGATAGCGTCCTTAATTTTCGAAATATCGAAGTTTCAAGAAGCGCTGAAATTTACCCTTATATGAAAAGTGGGGGGAAATTATAGTCCAATTTCAATAAATTTTAAGGTTTTGCTTTTGTGTTGTAAGCGAAATAATCTTACCAAGTTTGGCACAAATTGATCGAACGGTTAGCGAGATACACACATATGCGGTCATATGTGGCCGGGGCCACGCCTCTTTTCCAGAATTGTATCATAAACGTGTTTTTTTTTTAAAGAATTATTGCAAACCTCGATTTTGAATAAATTAGCTTCTGTATTTACTGTTTATCGAAGATTTATTATTTCTCTAAATTACCGTTATATGGGATGTGGACGTGTGGTTATTGTCCGATTTTAAAAGTTAGCCGTTTGGTATGTTGTTCCAAGTCTAACAACTGTGCCAAGTTTGTGAGAAATTGATGTAGTGGTTACCAAGATATACACTTATAATCATAAGTGGGCGTGAACTCCTGTAAGAAAAACCGTGGCGACATAGTGACCGATGTCGATTATGTGCGTAAATTATGGTGGGTACACTTAACCACCACACGGAGTGGTAGCAGCACTGAAAGCTTTATAGAAGATGAACCTGAGCTCCAATTAGATGATGAGAAAGCTTTGCAGAAGACCAACCCGAGCCCCCAGTCGATCATGGAGTCAATGTCCCTACGTCTAGCTATGACGAGAAGTTGTGCGGCTGAAAAACAGCGAAGCTACTGCTCTGTCAAATCTACAAGAAATGCGATTCTCCCATACGAGAACACTACCGCGGGATCAGTCTTCTAAGATAGATTATAAAGTCTTATCGGGTATATTGTGTGAAGGAGTGAAACTCACCGTCAATGAACTGATTGGGCCTTATCAATGTGGCTTGAGACCTGGCCAACCCACCATACAACAGGTATTCCATTGCAGGTATAGACCATCTATTTGTCGATTTTAAAGCCGTTTTCGACAGCATGAAGTGGAGGTGTCTCTATTGCGCGATGTCTGAATTTCGCATCTCCGCGAAACTAATACGGCTGTATAAAATTACCATTCTGAGCTTCCAGTTCAAGTCTCAGCAAGCGGAAATTTTTATTTTTAAAAAGCATTTAGTCGTTTTCATACCCTTTTTCTATAAAGGAGTACCATTATAGCCTTTGCTTATTCAGGCTATTCAGATTTTTCCATCTTTTTAGAATTACAGAGCAGTAACATGCTAACTGTCGCTGATTATCGCATATTGTTGGCACCATCAAATGAGTTGTGCTTTATAAAATTCATTTATGCTGAAATGATACATGGAAGTGCGCCTCTATTCAGCAACTTTATTCAAAGGTGCATGCACTGAAAGTCGCGACATGGCAATAAATTGCATGCAACAATGGGCAACAATTAAAATAAAAAATGAGTACAGGAACTAAAATCCCACCTATGGTACCGGCTTGGAGCATCATGACAGCAATTTTCGCAGCAAAGATAATTTTCATACTTTCACTTCATTCACTGACTACAAATTTCATTTTCATTCATGTATGTATGAATGAAAATTTACCATTCTGGCACACCGTTACTCCATAAACGACCCACCGCATAACGATATTGCAATTGAATTCACTTCCTGCTGTCGTTGTGGTATTGTGGGTGCAAGTGCCATACTTCGGAACAACTGCATGCTTACTCAGCATAGTCGCACGTGTATGTATGTATATTTGTATGTAGTCACAGCTCATTTTATGTGCTAGCAAACGTAGTGTTAAAGAGGTAAGAACATGAACAAGTGAAGATGACAACCGACAACCGGCGAAAAATTAATGCAGCTGCAATTCAACACGCTGCCCCTAACATTCTCTGTTCTGCCAAAAGCTGACTGCATATGCAGCTTGCTTTTAAATGTGCCAGCTCATTTATCGGCTGG
>NW_016195396.1:0-3036 GCF_001687245.7 Rhagoletis zephyria | reverse complement strand
CCTGGCCTGTCTATGACCCCCTACCGCTACCCAGAATTTACTGCGTTCTGAGTGCTTCCACTCAGTAATTATGGCTCTAGAAGAGAACCAACTGCCACCACAGATCCTTCTTACTCCGTCGGCGACCTCATTGTCTTCAATTACAAAATGGTCTGGTACCAAGCACAGTGTTATCGTATTTTTGATTGTCAAAATTTTTAGCCTGTCAAAACAGTCTCTAACCATCCTGGACGCTGTTTGGCTATCTGAAAAGACAACTACAAAGGCGCCCTTCAAAACCCTTTTCAATGTTTAATTTTGCGACGATTTCATCCTGAAATACCATGGGCCATTTACCCATGGGAATTGTTAGTTTGGTGCTAGGTCCAAAAATACCTGCACGTGCTCTATCCTACATCCTTGAATCGTCTGTGTACTAATCTGGGATAAAGCGCAGCTTCGCGAACGGAAATTATAACTTGGAACCAAAGCAGATCTCTCTAGTCATGAAATCAGGGATTCCGCGTATTTCCAACCCTGGTATCTTCCCGAGAATACCGGCATGAACAGCACAAGGGTTTATGCTATAAATTTAAGAGCAAAGGGAGTGATGTTCTAGCTAAAACATACACTCTTCTAGACAACGCTCAATTGGACGAAAGTTATAGTACAGCTACGGGCGAAAGAGAAGCTACTGAGATATGTTATAGGAGGTTTACGGGCTCTAATGCCGCAGAGTAATTTGAAACCTTTCTCAAAAGCAGCTTACCAATAAGTGGGAGGACTCTATGATGCATTACAAGCCTTCAGTCCAAGTAAAAGAAAAAAATATTGGGCACGTAATTTTGCGTCTCCGACGTTGTAAAAGCGGCAGCTCGGAGGGGCTCTTTGTAGAATTCGGGGGAGGCTAACGAAAATGGTATGGAAATACAAAATTGTTGTACAACATTCCTTCCTGGTAACTGTGGACGAGTTATATATATGAGAGACCTCTAAGTGCTTTCAGTTTTTTTCCTACCTAATTGAATTCAACTTGGGATAGGTCTAGCATGGAATAGTGTAGCCTTAGCCACAGAGCGTCTTTATTCGAGAATTTTTTCCACAAATGCCTTTAACTGATTGGAAAAATTTTTTCGTCCATAAAAATGTTTTTTGTTTCTTGAAATTAAAATCCGTTTGTGGATAAAGTGTCGGCTATTTTCAATCGATTAAAAATTGATTTGTTTTTAATACACAATACGAACTAAAAAGGCACAAAGAATGTTACCACATAAAAAGTGCGTGTCGCTTAAAAGTTGGAACACCTTCCAAATTTATATGACAGCCAATAAATTCTCAACTTTTTTACACTTACACATACACATGTAATTCTAAGGAGAGGTGAAAAGAGAACCGAAAATTCTACATTCCATTTGTGCATTGTAGGCTTATTCGAAGAGAAGTATGTAAACTGAAAAGTGGCAGCAGATGTTTGAGATTTTTGGTTTGCGCAATGGGCGGAGAAGTTGTTTGTTTGAGCAGCTACGACACATTCGCTTACATGTTAGTCGTCTTTTAGGCGTACAGGCATGTTTGAATTGTTAGGCGTTGAAGGATAATATAATTCAAAAGTGTGGAAAATAAATAAATGTAAAAAAGAAACATAAAAATGAAAATAGTATAAATGGTAACAAAAAAGCTTCTTCTTTAGTAAGATATCTAAAAGGTGGGCAAAAGTAAAAGGTAAAACATTGTTCAGTAAAAATTGAAAGATATTGGAGTATATTAGACCGTACCACCTTACCAGCAAATAAAAAATACGCGGTGCACCCCCGAGTCGAAAGTATTTACTTTTGCAATGAATTCCCCGTTTTATATTTCTTGGTGATATTTACGTTCGGCAATCAACTTTTTTAACGTGTAATGATTTTTGGTGACTTTTTATTTACTGACATTAGGGCGATAGGAACTGACGTCTGGAGAGTAAGTACCAGAATGCGGTATTTGAGGTCAACGAACTTTGAAGCAAAAAAAAATATGTCTCCTCGAGACAAAAACTCTNTGAGTGCAACCGTTGCTAAAAAAATCAGTGATCGTTATGCGTTTTCTGAACGGCTTGATACAATAACTGTCAAATTACACTCTCAAAGTAACATGCCAACATGTTGTCTCAAATGATCAGAAAAATATTACGATCATCTAACACGCAACTTTTCAGTTGATCAGAAGTACAGAACAACGCGTTCAGAAGGTGCAATCGCAACAGTTACTAAGCTGTTGCTCCTTCTGAACGTGCCCAATGTAAAATGTTCGGTTAAAAGCAAACTGTCGAAATCGCCTTCAAATCCTGACGCCTGAAATCGCCTGCAAAAGTTTAATGCCTTTTGGTGAGCTCTAATTTACTGACATCAGCGGGGTACGTTAGCGAGTAGGAACTGTGAGCCTGTGGGTTAGTTTAAGAATAGGGTATTGAGGCCAACGAGCTTTAGAACAACAAATGTTCTCCCCGAGACAAGAACATCGATATGTCATACTTTAAGGTCCGGCTGTAAATTCCGAAGATATGACGAAGAAGTTCGAAAATAAAATAATCGGAAATTGCCTTTCAAAAATACTTAAGACTCTCATGAGTGGACGTGGAACTTTTTTTCCGGTACGGTCTTAAGTACGCATTTGAAACTTAGAAAGTTAAAAGCAGCTTGCGCTCTGGAATAAATGTGAAAAAGAAAGTCCAGAAATGACTGTTTAGGCATTGAAACGGTTGCAGTTTGGATGGTAGTACTTTTCTCCAGGCCCCAAAATTGGCAGCACGTAGAAAATGGTAACAATGGTAATCCGAAAATGGGGTCCTATTAGACTCGAAACCGCAGGAAGCAAAAACAAATTTGGAAATTTCGACTGACAACCGGGAAGTAGCGTCTTGTCGACAAAAATCGGTGAAAAAACGAGCGCATATAAGAGTGCACTCATGCTCGCGGAAAGTTCGTTAGTTTTGTCGAGGATGAGGTTCTAGATATTTTTCTGGATCATTTGGGTTTTTACTGGGCCTTTCCGAATTCTTTGTGATTTGTTTCACGG
>NW_016195395.1:0-3036 GCF_001687245.7 Rhagoletis zephyria | reverse complement strand
GAGGAAGAAAGATTAAAATAAAGGTAGTTGTAGAGAAAAGGATATAGATAAAGGCACAGAGACTCAATCTCGGAACTATTTCGGGATTTTAGGGATTCTCGGGACTTATCGATATAATCGATATTTTGTTGGTTTTTCTTAGTGTGTGATTTCGTTTTTGACTTGGATATGCTCTTAACCATACCACGTATTCTACGTTTAAATATAGCGGCTGTATCTCCGATACAGCCTGCAGACCAAGACGAAGGCGCTGGACTGTTCCTTTTTTTTTTTTTTTGTTATCAAAAGATTGGTACAATACAGCGATATTCTATTGAAAAATTTCAACAACCCTGCAAACCAAAGTTCCCGAAATCTTAACGAAATTTTAGGAGTATCTCATTGCTGTAACTATTTTTTGCGAATCTTCAAAGAAAATTATATGAAGTGGTTGACACGAACTCGTAAAGAAAGTTCTGTACGAAAAATAAAGAAAATTCTGACCAAATTCTGCAAGAAATTTTTCACATAGCAACATTACTTTCATTGCTTTACCGATTTTCTTCCGAAAGTTCATAAAAGAATCGAAGTGTGCACAGTTTATTTTATTTTAGGAACTTCGGCAAAAAATCGAATGAGATCTTTACGAATTCTTTAAAATTTCTCTACTATTCAAAGTACTCTGAAAAAATGGTTTGCAGGGAAATTATTTTTCGTGATTGAGATAAAGAAAAATATTTCGCTTTTCACACAATTGGGATACGATGTGCACCAAATTTTGGCAAATACCCAATCGTGTGACATTGCCTTGAAACTTGTATTTATACGGATGTTGTTAAAGAATGAACTATAAAAAACTAACCAAAATTAAATAACAACAAAATAATATTTTAAACGTTTTTCAAAATTTTCTGCGGCTATAATTTTTCGACTACTGCACATTAGTTGATTACGATTACCCGGCCGTGTTATAGTAGCCGCTAAGGGCATTTTAAAATTTTCAGGCAATAGCCTCATGCGATTATCGCGAAGCATTGATTTAATTAAGATTACTTTTATTTTTTGTTGTTTGTGTGCAATATTTTAATTTTATCAGTATTTTTCTTTTAATCAAACTATGTTGAAATAAGAGTGAAAATAATAAAATATTTTGTCAGAACCCAAGATTAATTTCTTGTGTGCACAAGAATGAATAAAAATTTTACCCTGAATATCGTAGAAAATTTTCAATATTTATTTTTGAAAAAATTATATGTTACAGACTTCAACTTTATATGCTTAAATAAAGTAATTAAAAGGCTATTTCAATACCTGTACAAGGACATATGTGACCCGAGACAATTTTTAAATTCAACAATATCTCTTTCATTTTGTACCCATATTATTTTTCCACGCTGCTCCAGAGAGAAAAGCTAAAAACGCAATTCAACTACTTTTGACTCCTAGTTTCGTGAACTTTTTAATTTTTGGGCATATTAAAAGCGCTTATTTTAAAAATTTTCATACACTCATATGTCATATACGACCCCTTTGCGCGAAACTATCCTAACTCGAGTAAAAATTGAGATATCTTAACGAAACTTGGTACGTGCACTCCTTTTGGGCGTAGGACGGATGGTATTGAACAAAATCGGACAATAACCACGCCTACCTCCCATCTAACGGTAATTTTCAGAAATGCGAAAACTGCGATATTTTAGTAACTATTGAAGATTATTCACTCAAAATTGACATTTGCAATAATTTTTAGACGAAAAATAAGAATATTGTAAATTTTTTGAAAATGGGCGTAGCCACGCCCACTTATGGTTATATGTGTATAACTTGGTAACCGCTGCACCAATTTCTTCCAAACTTGGTACGGTTGTTGGCCTTAGTACAACATACCAAATGGCCGAAAATTTTTAAAATCGAACAATAACCACGCCCACATCCCATATAACGGTAATTTAGAGTAATATGGAATATCCGATAAATCAGTAAATATTATAGCTAATTTATTCAAGTTTGATGCTTGCAACTATTCTTTACCAAGAAATACATCTATGATACAATTTGGAAAATGGGCGTGGCACCGCCCAGTTATGATCACATATATGTATCTCGGTAACCGTTGCACCAATTTGTACCAAACTCGGTGTGGTTATTGTGCTTACCTCATAAAAGCAAAACGTCGAAAATTATTGAAATCGGACTAAAATTATGGCCGCTTTTCATATAACATTAAATTTCAGAAATGCTTGAAACTTTAATATTTCGAAATTTAAGGACGCTAATTTACTCAAAATGGATACTAAAAACAATCCCTTCAAAAAAGTTACATTGTTTGAAAAATGGGCGTGATGCCGCCCACATTTAACTAAATAAGTTTATCTCATTATGTCTAACTGAACGTTCTATCGTAGATGTGTTAAATAGGGGCAAAACCACGCCTGCTTACCATGTATCGGTAGTTTTCGGAAAGGTGGAAAACATATAAATATTTAATACTTGCGCCGGATATTTGATGTTCGGTTCCGCCCGAACTTAGACTTTCTTACTTGTTTTAAACTGCCTTTTTGATGCAAATTTGTTCTATACTACACACACCGGACGTCGTTTCCCGTTCTGCGTTATCGTGAAGTGAAAAGTCAAAAATTCAAACCTAAATAAGTGTGATGTGAAAGTTTTATTTTTACCAATTCACAATAACCTTGAAAGAGAATTGACCCATTGGTAAAATATTGTAGCTAAAATCCCTATAGCTACGCCAAAAATGTACTGTACACGTTGGGCAGGAAGCAAAGATAGGTTGCATAAAAATGTCGACAAAAACTGAAAGCAGGGTTGTATTTGTTGATATTTTTAGGTTAAGAATCCCTTTGAATTGAAATCCTAGCTGCTCCTGTTTTAAAGATATGCACATTTTACATAGCTATGATAGGTCCGACTTTTGCGAAAGAGAAAAACATCCTTGTGCATTAAATATTCAACAATGTATGTGTGAGTAAATGTGTGTAACTATATACGTTTATGTAAGTTTTTAGCCGTTTTCAATCGTTTCCAAGGCGCACCACG
>NW_016195394.1:0-3036 GCF_001687245.7 Rhagoletis zephyria | reverse complement strand
ATACTAATGCATGAAAATCCTAACCTCAAAAAAATCACCCGTTAGGAGGACTTATGCAATAAATATATTTACATTGCAATCAAATAGCCACATGTACGACACACATGTGTTGATTTAGACACTTTAGAATGCAATAAATAAATTTACATAGCAAATCAGTGCAAGTGCACCATTTTCCTTGCATACATACATATTTACAAACATTGGTAATATAACCAAACAGACATACATATATATGTAAATGTATAAATATTTACATGCATACATATGCCAGCAGATAACGTCATTTTTGAATTTGAATGGTCATCACTCAGTGATGGTCACTTTAAATCTAAATAGGAATTCATTAAACCATAAACCAGTTCATTTGATTGAACCAAAAGGGTAACGATATAAATCTGCGATATGCACATGCAAATTGTATCAATAAGAGGGTGTAAGGAGTAATAAGTACCTACTATATAACTATACACTTGCGTAAGTCTTACCAACTCAAGCTAACTCAAGCTCACTTACTTGAAAGTTAGTAAATTTTAGTATCCTTATAAAAAAGCATACATACATACCTACATATATGTGGCATATATATCTATATTTATATATATATACCTTTGCACATATTAAATCTATGCATAAGTAAATATCAACGCATTAGCGTAATAATATTCAATTGCATATCTACCCTTCTTTTACTTATTAACAACCAATTGAGTTTTGCTCCTTTGCTACATATGCCCTCATTGGCTACTCAGGCGTAGATTTAGTGAAGTATCCTTGCACTCCATTTACTACAAACTAAAGAAAAAACTAAAACAAAATAAGTTCAAGTAAAAAACTGTAGAAACAAATATTTCAAGAAATTATGTACACACTTGACAATAACTTTGAAGTTCTTTCTGTTAGGTTGGGGTGGGGAAAGTTGCCAGCGAACAAACCTAATTCGCAAATTGACTACAAATAATTGAGCAATTCATGTGGCAACATCGAGCAAGTTGCAAAAACTTTGCCTTACTACTCAGATCCTTTCGGCACTTTGTGGTGAGTGTGCGTGCGTGTGAATGTGGCTGAGCTAAGGGTGAGTCACAGTAGGAAATACGTTAATGTTTTGTTAAACTGGAAACATGGAAGTCGTCAGTTAAATATGTGCTTAGCTTAAACCTTATACCAAGAGAAGAAAAACGACTCATGCAGCCCACTGGTGTATAACTTGGTATAAATTTACGAATTTTGGTATAAATCTGATTAATTGTACCAAAATTCACAGATTTACCCGCATTAGGGATTTCAATTGGGAGATTGGGCAACTTCTAAACCAGCATAAGCGAAAAAAGTGGAAGGCGCATCCTGGACCTGCAACTTTACAATTATACTAATTTTGTAAGCCTCGAGTGATTTCTACTGAACTTAGAAAAATCGAAGCAGAAAAAATATTTGATGTTCACAATATTATTTAGTACCTATTTAGCCGAGCTTCTCCTCCACTTTGGTGTGCAAATAATATGGTGGTTTTGCAGAATGACGATACGCGGTTTTGTACTTTAAACGACGATATGTTTAAAGTTGGGTTGTCAGGCTGGTCGGTAGTACTCGAAAGCTGGATCGGATAGCTGTCGTCCTATAGGTTTAATTAAGGATTCTTGTAAGTTCGAAATTACCGTTTCCGATTGATTTGGAAAAGATCAAATTTAAGACATTTGAGAAGAATTGCACAGGGCAATTCTGGAAACTGTCTCTCAACTCATCACAGTTTTTCGAAACACAAAGGATTTTTGTCTTTCTACGAGGAGGTCTTAGCGTTTGCTGTTTGTATTTTATCAATAATTTTTCTAAAAATTAAATGAAATAAAAAGGTATATGTGTTCTTTTTAAAACAATAAAGAACTAAAAATAAAAGAGTATTTAATTTAGGGCTGTGCGATTATTCGATTACTCGAGCAAGTTGGTTAATTACTTATTCGGTTAATCAATTACTCGAGTAATCAAGATTTTGATTACCCAAAACGATGATTAATCGAGTTACTTGAAATATGATTACTCAAAAAAGTAAATTTTGCTCGTTAAAAGAGTTTCCTTTGGAAAATGCTTATTTTCTTTTTTACATTCTGTATATGAAACAAATATTTAATTTAAATATTTGAAAACAGAAACGTTATTTTCAAAGTATCAAGGAACTTTAACTACTTTATACATATATAAAGAGTACTATGAAATGTTGATTAAACATAAAGCAAATTACTCAAATATTTTTGTTTTTGGTTTATCAAAATCTTGATTATTCGAGTAACTGAAATTTTGAGTAATCATGATTTCTAATTAAATAATTAAAATTTTTAATAATCAATTAATCGCTCAGCCCTAATTTAATTAAAAAAAAAAAAAAACAAAAAATAAAAAAATACAAAAAAAATTAATAAAATAAGTTTCTAAAAATGAAATAACTTTAAAAAATATCGTTCTTTTGAAGACAATGAAATTTAAAAATTAAAAGAAATTTACATTTAAAAGAAAAAAATTATAAAAATTAATAAAAGAAAGAATGTTCCCAAAATTAGCAGAGTGAAAAAAATACTATTTTTCTTTTTTAAATAGCATAATCAAAAAAATCAAAAGAAAATTAAACAACCAACACAAAACAATTTTAAAAATACATTTTTCTTTATAAATCAAGAAAAACTAAAAATTAAAAAAATGTAAATATGTTATAGAAAAAAAAAATAAAAAAGAAGCAATAAAAAATTTTTCTAAAAATTTTATGAAAAAAAAAATTTATTTTAAAACAAAGGAAAGAATACATACATATGTGTCTAACAATTAAATAAAAATAAAAATTTGTTTCCTTTTGAAACAACAGAATCTGAAATTTATATTAGCAAAAGTTAAAAATAAACATAAAACAAGTTTCTAAAAATTAAACGATATTAAAAAATATATATACACATATTTTTCTTTTTAAAACCATAAAACCTAAAGATTATAAAAAAAACTTCTAAAAACACAAAAAGCCGCTGTCTGTCTCTGCAGCTATGATGGAGCTAA
>NW_016195393.1:0-3036 GCF_001687245.7 Rhagoletis zephyria | reverse complement strand
TTTTGAATGGGAGTTTCAATTTTAACAGTCGTAACGAATTTCACTTCTATGAAAATCAAGTCAAAATAACACAATGAACAACAAATCTATCGTAACAATCTAACAATCAACCAATCAATCGCAATAATTTGCAGCCAGCAAAATCTAAATCTATTTTCATATGAACTATTCATACTAGCATCCTTTTTCTAATACTAGTTTTTTATATGGTACTAAATAATAATATCTAAAATTACTAAAAAAGTAAGCGTACATACATATGTATACCAAATATGGCAACAAAAACTATACACTAACATTCCTGAAATCTAATTTGCTTCGAAAGAAAACTTTTGCTAAAAAACTAAACTATACCAACTGAAATTAGCTGCTAAACTGCAAAAAAAAAGAATTACACTGTAACTANAATTTTGTTATATAAAAATATTTTTCATCCTCTGGCCAAAGTCATATAAAGCAAAGCCTCATACAAAATTCAACAAATTTTCAAGATTTAAAATTTTTTAATATATGTACATACATAAATTTTTAGTAAATTTTTGGGTATGCAGTATTATATAAGGCGCAAAAAATGGCGTTGATCGTTAAAAAATTTCTCTTGCTGATGGCAATTTGCACTTTAACCAACATTTTATTGGCTATGCAACTACATTAAAAAAAAAACATTTTAACAAGAAAAACTTTGCTAATTAAAAATAAGACATTTGAATACTTGTTTGAGCCACTGTATCTATGTAATACTAAAAGTGAATTTTATGACTAATGAAATGAGTTGAAGGAAATTTTCATGCATACATACATACATTATTACACGCTAGCAGTTAAAAGTGTTGATGAGGTTCTTGTGGAATCGGCGAAATCCTTATGGCAGCAGCAGGAATCAATGATTAGTGGTATTCACCAAATTGAGCACGGGGCCTGGCACTGTTGTCAATATTCGTTGCTTGAGCTCATCTGCTCTGTTGCCAGACTGCCAGGCCACTTGGCTCACTTTAGTGAATACCACTATTGCTTAAGGTTGCCTAAAGTACACTTTAGTTATGCCTAACTGCATATTCCAATTTACTTATAAACGTAAATACATACATATATACATACTACACACTACTTACACTAAACAACATGCATACAACGTGAGTATTTATAGTATACATACTTACATACATATGAACAACTGTAACACCAACCAATTGCATTTATTGTAATGATTTGCTGAATCTGTAAAAGCAACAACAACATATTTATTGTATTAATTATAAAAAAAAAATGAATATAATAATAACTTTTGATACAAAAATTGTGGTTTGCATTATTATTTATGTTTTTTTTTTTTTGGTTAAAGCCAACGAGTTTAAAAGGGTTAAGAATCAAGATATTACACATATAAATCTGAAAAGAACGTATCCGCGTATCAAGAAAATGCAAAACCTCTTATGTGAGGTTGCCTAAATTTTATAGGAGAGAGTAAAACTTGTCTTCTTTCAAAGCGGTTCTCTCTTTTATCCCTAATTATATCTTCTTTTTATATCTAAGTATCGATAATTTAGTATGAATGGATAAGGGCTTCATGCCAGGAGCTTCCGGTGAGCAAATCTCTTTTTTGGCACAAATGTCAGTTACGAGGTTTTGCCGAACCACGGATACGCGGCTTTGTACTTTAAAAAACGATATGTATGTATATGTAGTAAAAAACGCTGTGTGCCAAGAATGAAGTTGCGCAGACAGAAGATGTCGGTCCCAGAGAGCTCTTTCGAACTGGTAAAAAGCGCGATGGTTGATGGAGAGGTAATGGGAAAACTTTGCTGCCGAAAGCTTACCTACATTGTCGCCGAGCTATGCTAAAAAAGACTTTAAGAGCCAGAATGAGAGTTGTTCTAAGTGGCCCACCGATTCCAAAGAAGTCGGCCCGTTACAACCGCTCCAGCTTTCAAACTAGCGTAGTCTTCATTATAAGCTTCACTTTTGTCTAATAGAACCAAGGCGATGACCTTTGTAGAAAGACCTCATCTATTATCAACAAAATATAAAAAGCAATTCACACTAAAAAAACAAAAAAGTAAAAAACAAATAAATAATAAAGCAACCCAAAAAGTAAAAAAATGAATCAAAACAATAATATAATAAAATTAAAAAAAAAATAATTAAATTAAAAAATAGGTATTAAAGAAAAAAATTTAGTTAAAAGAAAACACATTAAAAAGATTTAAACAGGTGTGCGTACCAGGTATTTATTAAATTTGTCCTGAAAAATTCCTGAACTAGCCCCGAAATCATCCCGTACTGTATCAGCGAGAAGTGTTGCTAGAACAGGTGTTTAGTTTTGTTGTCCTTCCTATTACCTCCATATATGTATTTCTGAATTCATCTTAGTTTACGCGTGACAGTTTACGCAAATTTTGCCCATACCGGCAGCAAAGATGTTTACACACCAAAAATTAATTTTTTTTTTTTACTTTTTATCAATACACTACTAATTTTATAGAAAAGATATTTACATTTAAAAAAATAAAAGATAATAAAATATGTAATTAGAAAATAAAATAAAATAATAAAAGGGGGGAAAAATAAAAAATATGATAAAAAAAAAATAAGATAAACAAAATAAAAAAAAATAAAACAAACAAAAATATAAAGAAATAAAAAAATGTCAACAATAAAAAGTAAAAAAAAAAAACAAAAATTAAAAAGTAAAAAAAAAACAAAAATTAAATGAAATTAAAACTTTAAAATAAATACATACATATGTGAATAAAAAATTAAAGGACATAAAATAAAATAAGTACAAAAATAATTTTATAAAGGAAAGAAAATGTAATAAAGATTCTAAAAAATTAATAAAAATATAATAAACTGAGCTCAAGAAAGGGAAGTGAAATGAAATTAAGTCGAATTAATTATTTTGTTTGCAAAGCAAAAACTTTTTTAAATATATCAATTTTCGATATTATATTTTTTTTTAAGGATTGTTATTTATTTAGATTTCTCATTCTCATTCTCCTTTCAGAACCTCATTTGCTGTGCTGCTGACGTCTTGGA
>NW_016195392.1:0-3036 GCF_001687245.7 Rhagoletis zephyria | reverse complement strand
ACGGATTACTCGACCCCAAAAACCCTCAGAGACACATTTTGGCTAGTTTTCAATATAGCTGTTTCAACAGGTGAGTAACGATTTGAAAAAAAAACTGGATAGAAAAAATCGCTGGCTCGAAATTCATTTTAGACCTATGGTTTCGTGGGCAAAAATGCTTGAATTGACTCAAATAACCATAATCGCGATGTGCTTTTGATGCAACAAATTTTACCCGCCCTAATATGTATACATATCTACAATTCACAAACAAGTGTTCACGATGTTTTTTAATATTCAGAATTTTGCATGTTATTTTTTTTATAAACATATTGTTCATGCTTTTACCAAAGATTTTTGGTTATGCAATTTTATAGCATATCGCGTTGATTTTTAGTATTTTTTTTTTTTTGTTAGCGCATTTTTGCAAGTTTTTCTTAAATTTCTCATAGAATAAAATGCGAAGGACCGTTCTTAATAAAATAAAATAAAAAAATCAACGCCAGGTTGAAAAACCGCAAAAGCAAGGCGGCAAACAAAGTTACTAAAAAATGCCGCTTTGAACTAAATAATTAAAAAAAAAAAACATTAAAAAAAGTAATTTTTAAGCAGAAAACAAAACCGACTTCAATTCTCATATACAAATTTAAGTTTTCTCGATAATTTCTTCATGATCGGATATAAACCAAATTAGTATGGGACACTCCCTTTCCGATAGAAAAATAATTATCAAAATATGCGGTAACATAGTACATAAAAAAATATATATATTCCGACGAATTGATAATCCTCTCCTTTTTTGAAGTCGGTTAAAAATTAGCATGTGGACACTTGTTTGGTCACAGTATGTGTGTATGTATGGGAGGGATCACTTCAATTTGGCCGGGTTAACCCTTGCCTTCATCGCTGAATATGCTTTTACAAATGTGCCTTTAAATGCATGTTTATATGTATGTAAATGTGTATGTATGAGACAAATATGTGCTACGAAAGCTTATAAATCGGTTTCTAAATATAAATATACCAATGAAACATGCAATTATAAGCGGATGCTTCATAATCAGTGATAATACGTACGTATATACATATGTTTATACATGTACATACAAATGTACATATATTTAGTATGTATGTATATAATAATAAATTCCTTTATAATACAAATAGTCATTTGATATGTATGTATGCATGAGTATATAAAAGCCGTGTCTGATGAATCAAGTCGGTTAATGCTGTTTAAAGTATAAATCCTATATTGATAAGGCAAATCTTTCCGAAACTCATTTTAATATGCATACATATGTATGTATGTACGTGTGGCTCGTTTGTTGGAAGACGCTCTCATAGTCAAGTACTCAGATATTTGGCCAGGTTAGTTATATAAAAAATGCATAATGGTAACTGTTACTGGTGTCTCATAAGAAAATAGGTACTTTGTCTTTTATGCAACTTTACTGCTATCCACATTGCTTAACAAATATTACTAGAACAAGTAAGAAAGTCTAAGTTCGGTCGGAGCCGAACTTTAAATATCCGGCGCAAGTATTAAATATGTTATTTCTTGGTAAAGAATTGTTGCAAGCTTCAATTATGAATAAATTAGCTTTAATATTTACTGTTTTATCGAAGATTTTGTGTTTCTCTAAATTACCGTTATATGGGATGTGGGCGTGNAGCCATTTAGTATGCTGTACCAAGGCCAATAACTGTGCTAAGTTTAGAAGTAGTTGGTGTAGCGGTTACCAAGATATACACATGTTATCATAAGTGGGCGTGGTTACGCCCATTTTCAAAAATTTATAATATTCTTATTTGTCGTCTAAAATTTATTGCAAATATAAATTTTGAGTGAATAATCTTCAGTAGTTACTAAAATATCGCAGTTTTCGTATTTCTGAAAATTACCGTTATATGGGAAATGGGCGTGATTACAGTCCGATTTTCAATACCAACCTACCTTGGATAGATGGAAACCCACATGCCAAATTTCGTTGAGGTATCTAAATTTTTGCACGAGTTATCGTGTACACGGACGGACAGACAGACATGGCTTAACCGACTTCTCTATTCATTCTGAACATTTATGTATACATTTGTCTATATCTATCTCGATTCGTTTTGGCTGTTACAAAAAACCGTTATGTGAACAAAATTAATATACCCTTGTGCACAAGTGCGCTCGGGCATAAAGAAATTGCTCTTTGAGCAAAGTACCCGGATAACACAAAAGTTTAAGTGTGAAGAACAATTAGTTTTATAAAGGTTTTATAAGGCTCTGCCAGTAGACATATTTTTTAAAGTCTCTTCTTTTATATTGTTTTTTGTCTTCCATTTCATGGTTAGTGCAAATCCTCTACAAATTTAAACTTTCAGATCTTAATACATTTTCTTTATTCAGAGCGGTTAATCAATATTTTTTTGTTGAGCAATTAGTCAGCGATAGCGGTATCCGGGCCAGTGATGCCAATAGTCGGAAAAAGACGCTACTTGTAGGGAAATGCAGCCTTAAATTTGCCATGTAGTTAAAAAAGGACAGACTTTCAATATTAACTTAAATGTAGGGAATTTCAAAATTCTGAATTTGTCTCTTTTTTCACAAAGTTTTCTTTTCTGTTTTCATATGATTTCTTTTATTTGAATAGGTGAGTTCGACAACCGTACAAGTTCAAAATCAGTTTTTCGTTGTTGAGATCAAAAACAGTACGGATATGTATGGCTTTTCTCACAATTTCACCGGTGAAATCAACTGTGCTACGCCGGTGATGGACTTTTTATACATTTTGTATTGACGCACGCAGAGTAAAAGCTCTCTCTGCCTATCGCTGTGCTAACGGCTAAGCATCTAGTACGGTGAAATTAGAGAAAACCCATGCATGCCGGCACTTGTACTGTTTTTGATCTCAACAATGAAAACTGCTTTTGGACTTGTATGGTTGTCAAACTTACCGATTCAATTATTATCTAATGAATGAGTTGAATTTATTTCAATGTGTTCACGAATGTTAGCAAGTAAATCTTCATATGTACTATGTGCTTGATCACACCCGCTGAACAGCA
>NW_016195391.1:0-3036 GCF_001687245.7 Rhagoletis zephyria | reverse complement strand
ACACACACACACACACACACCCATATAAATAGTTACACACTTAGCCACCACTCACTCTTTAGCNTATCCTTACACACACACACACACACACACCCATATAAATAGTTACACACTTAGCCACCACTCACTCTTTAGCCGAGGCTCATTGAGCGGCCGCAACATTTAATTCAATTCAAACAACTCGACATGGGGGGAGTGAAGTGCGTTGCGTCGAAGGAGCAAGGGGTGGAGTGGAGGAGAGGTGAGCTGGAGGTGGGCTGGAGGTGGGTGAAATGTCACTCAGCACGGCTGCGGCGCCTGCTAAACATCCCTTTGGGAGCTATTTACGGTTTCCCACACAGATGCTGCCGGCACATACATACATACATACCTATCGAGACTGTGCAACAATTTACTTATACTTATAAGCCGCGCGGGGAGTGCTCGTGCTTCAGCGACGAGTGTAGAGCGTTGCCGGCACGCAGTCTGTGCTACAAGGCCATGATGTTATCTTATTTGTTCAGTTGAACGTAAACATTCGAATGACATTTGCCAGATTTTGATTGCAGCGTTTATACAGAACATAAATTCAGTACAAACATACATACATACATACACATGCATTTTGCTTCTTTATATGTACATATGTATGCATGTATATATATGTATGTACGAACTAAAAGCGACTACTTATTTATTGTGTACTCGTTGAGGCGTTGGTTGGTTGGTGCTCGAGTATGTTTGTAAGTGGCACATGAGAGTGCTCTTCATCAGGTTCATCAATAAAACGTTTTTGCCTGGGATTCTGTTCTGTTGCTTTTATTCGCAGTGGAATTGATAGTGATTTGTGTGTAGCATCTCATTTTTGTCTGAGTTATCATTTACTTTTTTATTAACACTTGTCAAATATTGGTATCTGGGTGCTTTAAGAAAGATTAATCGTATTCCGATAGATATTCAATAAATTACTTTTTTGTAAGGATTTGAATGGAGCACGCGAGCGTTGGGAATACCTCTTAGGCGAGAGATGCTATTTATGTATTATCCTATAAAAACCGATAATAAACGCACTATGGTTATTTGAATTAGGACGTTCTGAAAGAGTTTACTCGGAGTTTTTAATTGCTGACCATCAGTGGGCTTGCAGAAATCGCTACACTAAATTTCTATCCTCAAAAATCTCTAAATGAATAAAATATGAGCCTAAAAATATGTAACGCAAAAGCCGAATGGGTTTAACACTACACCATAAACCGCGCCATATGAATTTTGTTACTTTAATTGAGTCTTCATCGATTCAATGCCTTTATTAATATCAACTTAAAAAAGTTATTCAGAAGGAGTTACGCCTTTTTACAAGCTTTTATTTAACTTCACATTTATGTACATTAGAGTGCAACAAAAAAACAAAGCGGTTTTCCCACCGGAATCTTAAATTTTTTAAAATATTTTAAGACTTCCGCGAAAATATTTCGGAAAAATATTAAGATTTACGTGAGCCTCAAAAAATCACGTTATTTTGATTCCGTTAATAAAACTAAAAAATAAATTGGTAAAAACCTTTTAAGCTTAAGCCTTTCTTTGATCTGAGGTAATTTTTTAGAAATTTTGTTTTGAAAAACTAAATTTATTTATAAAAAACTCGATATTTGAGGTATTTTAAAATACGTCCAGCTCACGTAAATCTTAATATTTTTCCGAAATATTTCGGCGAAGGTCTTTAAATATAATAAATTTTATAATTTCGATATAAACACGGTGTCAATTTTTTTCTATGGAGAGTGTTGCACCCTAATGAAGATACGTATGCATGTCCTGGGATTTCGCTATCAATATTTCACTTACTTCCCGATAAGCTAGATACTTGAAACATAAAAACTTAGCTCATAACCCGATGACAAAGCAATATGAAAAATGAAATAGTCCGCTGGGTGGCGCAGTAGACTTGACATTAGGAAGAACCGCATTTATGGTTCGATTTGGTTCATACTTAGAAAGCTTGTTTTAAAAATATATTTTTACTATTCACTTATTTTACAAGCTACGGTACCTCCTTGCGCTAGTTAACTATTTCCATAACTTATTCGTTACTAAAGCGTTTCTTGGACTGTAGTGGTAAATATTTTACATCCTAAGTGATGGAGAATAAATTAAAATATATTTTTCGCTTAAAGCAACCATGGAATCGAATATGTTTAAAACTTTCAAGAAAGTTCATAAAATGTTGTTTTCAGGCCAAAAAAAAAAGAAATGAATTGAAAATCTTATATATCTTATATATTTAAAGGTAATTTTTTTTATCCAACGAGATTTTTTTGCCTGATTTCTGCATACCTCTCCCTAGAATATGTACATACCTTTTCCACAAGCTTTATATTTCAACTTTATCATATGCTCGTTTATCTGGTTCTTTTTACACCAGAGCGCAAAAATGAAAAAAATAATTCGATTAAGCTGTGACTGTCTGTTCGTCCGTCCGTACGTCTGTCCATCTGTCCACACGAGAACTCGAGTAAAAATTGAGATATCTTTACGAAACTTGGTGCATGTACTTCCTTTGAACGGATGGTATTGAAAATGGGCGATATCGGACTTATAGCCACGCCTACCTCCCATATAATGGTAATTTTCAGAAATACCAAAACTGCGATATTTTAGTAACTACTAAAGTTTATTCACACACTATTTGAGCGGAAAATATAAATATGTATTATTAGACCGTTCGTTATTTTAACTATTTTTTTAAATATACAGTTTGCCGGGCTCAAAAAGATGTNTGCGCGTTGCATTTGAAAATTTAGAAAACCATATGCACTCTGGGAAAAAAATTTCTAACAAAATAGTTGAAAGTCGTGAATTTTATAGTCATTTGCAATGTAAAATAACCTACACAATCTGAATATCAGGTCAAAAATTAAAAAGGTAGAATACGTTTTAAGAATTTGCGAAATTATCGTTTTTTTCAAATTGAGAAAACAGCATTTTCAATTTTTTCCAAAATATTTCCGTTTGTGATTATCACACCACAAAAAGATCTCCACCAGATTAAAGGTCTTT
>NW_016195389.1:0-3037 GCF_001687245.7 Rhagoletis zephyria | reverse complement strand
AAAATATGTTGCAAATTGAAAATAAAAGGTACATACATGCATATATTAACAAAAAAGGGGTAATTTGTGCTAATATATATGTAAACAATTTTCACAATATTTAAGCAGCATGAAGAAAACGAATGCGCGGCAATTTGAAAAAATGGTGCAAATGATGCGGGAGCATCCAGATGTAGCTCGAGGACTTGGTGCTTTCGGGTCCAATAAAAAGGATACAGCAGAGCTGTGGAAACAGCTATCAGTTCAATTGAATGCACTTGGTCCACCAGTGCGTGATGGAAGAGGCTGGAATAAGGTAAGTCAGTGAATTACAAATCTCACTCTGGGGGAATGCTGCAGCCGCCAACATAAACATTTCATTATTCATATTTTAAGGTATGGCTCGACTATAAGTTAAAGCTGAAAAGAAAAATAGCACTGAACAGAAGTGAGACCATCGCTACTGGCGGTGGACCTTATCGCCAGCTGACGTTATCACCTCTCGAGCAGGAGGTTGACTGTCTTCTAGGCTTATAAAGAGCAGCGAATCCTGAAGGCGTAAGTCATGGTGCCAGCAACAGTACCAGTGCTCCACTTGCTTCAGAAAATTGTATTGAAGAGGAAAATCTTCAAAGCGAGGTTGAAGCTACCCCTCGCAGGAGAGTGCGTTCGTCGGTAGTAAATGCGGATGTAAGGGAAAACGAACGAATTGAGATGCTGAAGCAGCAGACGCTTAATCAGGAGAAGTTACTAAAAGTGGTAAGAGGCCTGGGTGAAAAAATGCACGACATTGGAAGATATGCGCGGAAAACTTTTGAAATTTCGAAACAAAAAGAAGCTCGTGAGGAGAGGGAATACTTCGAACGGATCCAGCTGCAAAAGCAAAAACTCGAGCTAAAGCTCCGGGAGCTTGAGTTGAAAGAATTAAAGTATAAAAAGCATTTATAAAAAAATTGTACTTAAATTATCTAGGCTATTTTATTTAACAGTGTTGAATTAAACCAATCCAGTAATTTTAAATTTATTGCGATTTTCTTTCTATATATCGTCACCTAAAATACCAAAAGACGTAAAAAACATCGTCACTGAAATGGAGAAAGATGTGACCAATAATTTTTTTGCATAATTCGATGTGGGGAGTTATAATTCCATGAAGTCCATCACATTAATCAAAAAGTGAATTTTGAATTTTTCAATAGTTGCGACTTTTTGCATTTCAGCGACGATGTTTCTTACGTCCTTCTGCTTTTCAGGTGACGATATGTAGCTTTTTATGCTAGTTATCTTGTATTAAAATTAAATGAAAGCTGCTGGTTAGATTCTGTTTTTAACTTGGACTTCAACACTCTAAAATGAAAAAGGGTACAATAATGCATACAGAGAATTTATTTAATTTAAAAATATCTTTTCTACTAATTATGTAGCCGCCTCTAAATGATGATTTTTATTTAAATTATTTATGAACTCCTTTGTTGAAATAAAATAAGGATTTTATGTAGGATGTAAAACTTGTTTAATGTTTATTAAAATAATGATAACAAAATTTCGCTTCTTCGACGCTCCCCATCATTTGTGGAAGCACGCTCCTCCAATAATTCAGTAAAATCAGATGGTTCTATGTAGTTTTCAACTTCTTCTGGTATTGTCATCTTAAAGTACAAGCATATATTTTGCAAAGCGCAGCAAGCATTAATTATTTTTGTAGCCTTTTGTGGTGAATAATGCAACTTTCTTTCAGTTGAAAGACATCGAAAGCGACATTTTAGAACACCTATTGTCCGTTCAATTATATTTCGTGCTTTGGCGTGTTTTTTATTAAAATAAGATTCTCTACTGCCAGCACTTGCATTCCGAAATGGCGTCATCAAATATGGCTGCAAAGGATACCCCGAATCACCTAAATACATATGTTATATACATTTAAATACATATGTTACCTACAAATTAAAAATTTAGTCCAATGAGGACTTGTTTTTTATTAGTCAAGCTTACCCAAATACATTGAGCAACGATCGCCGTTTCTATGTATCGTTTCTAAAGTAGCTTTTAGTTCACTGCAGTTCCATACAAACGAATCGTGTGTTTAACCGGCGTAACCCGCATCGACATACCTTATAACCATATTATGATCACAAGCCTGAGAAGATGAAAAAGTGTACATATACAAGTCATGTATTTGAANCGCATCGACATACCTTATAACCATATTATGATCACAAGCCTGAGAAGATGAAAAAGTGTACATATACAAGTCATGTATTTGAAGAAGTCATACGTACAACCATTACGTTTAAACTATAAAATCCCTTTCTATTTAAATATTGATGCTTGAAGTGGGACGGAGCAACGATACCTACATGTGTCCCATCAACACAACCAATTACTCCCGGTAATGACGCTTTGGAATAGAAGTTGGTTCTTGCAGCTTGTTTTTCATCTGCAGTCATTTGTATCTGAATCCATTCAGGGCAAATAACACTTTCAAATATATTTAGTATTTCTCTCAACACAACTGACACTGTTGCCTGTGCAAAGCCAATTTCAAAATCATTCCCAATACCTTTTTGGTAAGAGCCATCTGCGAAGAAGCGTAGAACACACGCTAATTTAAGGATTGGAGGAATTGCAGCACTACACATTGAAGTAATTGACGGAGTTATATTTTCCAATAAATAGCTAAACGCTTCTTTACTTAACCGAAAGTAAGATACAAATCTAAAAGTATATTATATATTGAACTGTTCAGAAATAATCCATACACCCGTTCTTACAGTTGATTATTCAACTCGAGCGGATTAGAGATGTCCCGGATACTCCGTCGCAATCTTTGAATGATAAGCTCTTCATTACTGTAGCTGTCCTCATAAAATATATCCACACTACTCATCATTTTGTTTAATTATTTATTTAGGACTTTTATTTATTAAAATTTGAAAAAATTACAATTTGAAATAAATATAGATATTTTAAATTGACGTTTGGCCGGCGTGCGACAGACGTCAATTTCAATTCTTATGTTGGTAACAAGGCGAATGAAGTCGAATCAATTCATTCGCCA
>NW_016195388.1:0-3037 GCF_001687245.7 Rhagoletis zephyria | reverse complement strand
AATCTGCTAAATTTTTAATGAAAACAAAAATATTAAAAAAGTTAGATCACCAACTGCACTCTACATACAGGAAAAGTTTGTACATACAAAAGTATGCTAGGCCATTAACCGCACTCAAATGTACTTGAAATCGCATATATATAGTATGTATACACATACATATATTAGCATGCATAAGTGCATAAGCACGTAAACACTTTTGCTCGTTACAAGCAGATACTAGACTGACGGCTGGCAGTGCCAGTTGTGTATGAATATGCGTATGTATGTACATTAGGATGGAACAAGAAAAAAAATCTTGCTTACCAAAGCGAATTTTAAAAGTTATCTGTAGCCGTTTTCCTGCATGCCTTATCGATACCTTTGATGGCCAAAAATCTCAAAAAGAATAGCAAGCGCGCCTGTTAACATGCGAGATCTAGTTACTTGCCCTAATATTGCCAAAATTTGACTGTTTACAAATCGCATCTGTGCTTGAAGAAGAGCATTAATGTTAATGATAGGTTTGTTGATATTTTTAGCGCGACGCCTTTAAATCTAGCTGTCCCGAAAGTAGGCCAAAGGGCAAGGCCAATCAATATCAGTTCATCATCTCAGTAGCTCCCAGCGCTAAGAAAGACCACGCGGACATAACTAAATATAATAGGGAGACAAGAAAAGCTAATAAGAAAAGTTTTTTAATGAAGCACTTTCAAAACACTGGTTAGAAGAACGGTCGAAACTACGTTCACTCAGGCAGTAAAATGGAATTAACACAATCATCGAAGATAAAACAGTGCTCGCTCTGCTTGACGCTGTGAAACTAGAAAGGATGGAATCCGACCAGTGTCAGAGCTTCTACTGCATTTCTGCTGGACATCATGACGTGCAATTTTGCTCTATTATATGTTCCAGAAGAGTGAAAGAGGGCACGAGTCTTATGGAAAATAAGATAAGGTCAAATACTGCATCCAAGTTACCGCGTCTTTACTAGCTGCCATCGTTAACCCCGAATGCCTTCGAATGTGGAGAAACAGTACCCTGTGCTTTATTCCACGTAGAGAAGGCCTTCAGCTATACGCCACATGTAGTCAAAAGACAAATAAAATCTATGACTAATTACACAGTTGGGAAACAAAAATATCACAGCTAAATGACTCAACTCGTTAACTTAGTTTTGGTCTCCAGATTACGATGCCGTTTACAAAAAATTCATATCAAGTCAAAA
Source organism: Rhagoletis zephyria (assembly GCF_001687245.7). NCBI lineage: Eukaryota > Metazoa > Arthropoda > Insecta > Diptera > Tephritidae > Rhagoletis > Rhagoletis zephyria. Next base: position 1,830 of record NW_016195388.1, on the reverse strand, counting down.
TTTGGTTTCACCAGTATTTTAAATGAAAAATGATTTTTTATTTTCTGTCAATTTCCATGTAAAATTCAAAAACTTAAAATAATTTTTTTCTTAAACTACTTTCGTGAAATTGGCTGATTGGTGATGATCGGATTTGAACCAAATTAGTATGCGACCATCTGTGAGGTAACACCTTTCCTCTAAAAAAAAAATTATAGAAATCGGTTAACGTGGTCCAAAGTTATGCGGTAACAAACATAAAAAAAAATATATATTCCGATAACTTTCTCCTTTTTGTGAAGTCGGTTACAATTAAATTTTTATATAAATTTTTGCATTTGTATTAAAGCGTGTTCTTTTACGAAAAAGTCAAGCTACAAACGAATTAAATCGGTGTATAAATAAAATAGTAATGAATAGGCAAATGAAAATGCGCAATGACTTTTTTTTATGAAATATGAGCAAGAAAGAGGCTATATATTTTCTTGTCATACTCGTAATACATGGCGTATGAGCAACATTTTCCCAGCCCAAATATCATTGACAAAATCATTGCGCAGCCGTATCAGTTCGCGGGGTAGCAAATTCAGACATCGCGGCATAGGAAGCGGCTTTGAAATTGGCATATTGGCGACGATTTTCGATTCCATTCTTAATGGTATTTCAAAAGATTTTCCGTGTGAATAATACCTAGTCTATGGGGGATTTGCTATGTCCAAAGCCACACAGATAAAGTCCAAGTACTTCGTGGAACGTGGGCTTCAGTATTTCATACAATACGCTCGATAAGACCTATGTAGTAACCTATGAATATAATGATGATCCTCTGGAAATTTGCTCATATGGTGGGTTGCCTCTCTTGTGGATACGGCAGCTGTCGGGCATCCGTTTATCTGACTATATTCTGCGTAAGAGTTGATCACCTATATCGCTTCCATCGTCAATGATTGGGCCCACCAGGTCGCAACGTGGCCCCATAAGCGGCGATTTTTCCTTTTGCAGCTTCGTGACATACCTCAACGTACCAGTCGTTCTTTTGGGCTTGCTGAAATCCGACTTCTTCTTCGGAGAACGTACGTATTGAGTGAGAAATGTGGTATCACTGATTGTGTGTGTCCTTTTTTAAAGTCGGTTAAAAACAAAACCGACCTCAATTCTCGTATAAAATTGTAAGAGTACCGTTAATCTTTTCATGATCCAAAGATCGGATCTAAACCAAACTAGTNGAACGTACGTATTGAGTGAGAAATGTGGTATCACTGATTGTGTGTGTCCTTTTTTAAAGTCGGTTAAAAACAAAACCGACCTCAATTCTCGTATAAAATTGTAAGAGTACCGTTAATCTTTTCATGATCCAAAGATCGGATCTAAACCAAACTAGTATGGGACTACTCCGGAGGTGGCACCTTTCCTTTAAGAATTATAAAAATCGGTTAACGTGGTCCAAACGGTAACATACATATAAAAAAAATAAATATGTATTCCGACGAATTGATAACCTTCTCCTTTTTTTGAAGTCGGTTAATAAACATGTAATGGCAACCATATCCAGAGCCCCAAATTCACTAATACTTGGTACGCAAATTTGCAGCATCTCTTGGGAAATACCCTAGCAATGATGAGACAGCCTCTTAAAAAGCTTTAACTTTGCTAAGCGCTTCTTAACCATTGGACAGTTAGCAAAACAAACTGTGCAGGAATATGGAGAAATTGAGCTCCTAGGGCAGGACCGCAACGCTAGAATATAACTGCCAATTTACTTGTACCCGAGCACTTTTTAGACAGAATAGCCAAGTAAGTGACTGTCAAAACCACGATTTGGCCTTGGCCCTACCTTCCAGTAGGTTCAGA
>NW_016195387.1:0-3038 GCF_001687245.7 Rhagoletis zephyria | reverse complement strand
ATATTAGAACAAGCACACACATATGTATGATTTGAGACGATAGCTTTGAGTTTATATACAGTGGCGGCCAAAATTGGATGCATGGTATTTCGTTTTTAAGATTTACAGTGTTTTCCAAGCTACAATTTTTTTGATATATTTTTTAAATAAAAATATGGCGCATGCTTTAATAAGAACCATATAAATCACATTTTCAAACTTTATACAGAATTTATAAAAGTTTCACAAATTTTTGTCTGAATTTTGAACTTTTTAACCAGCGTTTTTAGAAATTTTTCAGGTATGCAGTTATCAGGCTTATAAAATTTTAGTCAAACAAGTGCAAGTTTTTCGCGGCTAAAAGACCTCATTGTTTTTCATCATTTTTTTTTTGTGAAGGCTTTTTGCACCCTTTTTCATATAAACATGAATTTCTTGTTTAAGAATATGCGTTACTTGTACTTTATATGTAGGAAAAAAAAACGCAAAAGCCGTCAGCAAAAAAAAAGAGAACAGTCCAGCGTTTTTGTCTTGGTCTGCAGGCTGTATCGGAGACACAGCCGCTAAATTTAAACGTAGAATACGTGGTATGGTTAAGAGCATATCCAAGTCAAAAACGAAATCACACACTAAGAAAAAAATATCGATAAAAAAAGCGATAATAATACCGATAGCAAAATCGATAACAAAATCGAAAACAATATCGATAATAACATCGAAAGCAAAATCTTTAAGTATCTTTATCGTATCGATAAGTTCCGAAAATATCGATAGCAAAATCAATAACAATATCGGTAAAATTTCGATAACAAAATCGATGAAAAATATCGATAACAAAACCGATAAAATATCGATTACTATATCGATAAGTCCTGAGAATTCCGAAAATCTCTAAAATCCCGAAATAGTCCCCAGATTGAGTCTTTGTCTATATTCTTTTCTCTATAATTTCCTTTATATTAATTTTTCTTTCTCTATCTTTATCTTTACTATTATCGGTTTCCTCGTCCTCATATTTTTCTTTATACTTTGTTTTTGCTTTCATGTTTATCATATTCTTCATCTATGTATCCCCCTTCACCTTTGCCTTTTATAAATATTGCGCCATCTGTTATTAAAAAGCCGAAAAGAAAACAAAATCATTCGAACAGTTTTCGAGCATTTTGGAAATAAATAAAAAATTGCTAATTTTTTCGATAATTTTTTGCATTATAATACTCAATATTTGTTGAACTTATATTAAATTTGTACAGGATAATAATTATATTCCTCTAAAGAACCTATATCCCGAAAATGAAAGTTATATCTGGAAATCGTAAGTAGCTAGACCACTTTAAAGGCTCAAAACTGGCCCCAAAATAAGCCAATATTTACCGTTGTTTCTGCGACAGAAAACGAATTGGTTACTTACAAAAATAGATCCTTCGATAGGTTTGGAATAACATAGATCTTTGGAGCTCCACCCTTTTCTTTCAAATCTTTTCATTAGTTCTCGTGCAATAAGCGTTTTCGTAAAGCTCTAAAAATTACAACTACAACACTTGAGCATAGCCTCCATATCGAAACGTAAGACGGGTTTGTAGGTGTTCTGCTCTTCAACATACGCGCTGTTTCTATGACTATCGTGGAAGCCAATTAACTCTTCTGCAGCGATGCAAAAAGATTGGTCGACCCAATTTACTGGTCATTTGTACTTATACGGACCGTACATTATACCAAAGGCCAGTTCTTAATTACAGCAGAGCCCATACCCGCCCATTAGGCGTAAAAAGTAGTGGTCCAACTCAGTTATGGGCCATCAGATGGTACACCTTAGCTTTTTCGATACTGCTGTCTGATACTACTAACTAAAACTTCCCGTACCTCAACAAACTTGCTCTCTCCGTCTGAAGTCTCCGACAGTAGGATGAAATATTCCGTCTTTTTCCACCCTAGCGTTAATATCGTTGAGGAGAGTTTTAATATCGTAGCGGGTCAGCATGTATATGCCTCTTTCAGACACTCATAGCTTGGATCGTTGAGTTAGCGATATAGCTTTACAGTTTTTGGGCAAATAATATGGTTCCCTGTGTTAAATAACTTGCTTTTCTAACACCTGATTTACTCATTGCGCAACTTTTCCTTTNCTTGCTCTCTCCGTCTGAAGTCTCCGACAGTAGGATGAAATATTCCGTCTTTTTCCACCCTAGCGTTAATATCGTTGAGGAGAGTTTTAATATCGTAGCGGGTCAGCATGTATATGCCTCTTTCAGACACTCATAGCTTGGATCCTTGAGTTAGCGATATAGCTTTACAGTTTTTAGACAAATAATATGGTTCCCTGTGTTAAATAACTTGCTTTTCTAACACCTGATTTACTCATTGCGCAACTTTTCCTTCNTTTAATAAATAGAGTATAGGAAGGAAGATGGATAACTGGTTTAATCTTGACTGGATGGATGAGTGAATTGGAGATTGAATAGAGTTATGTATGCGTGTATGTACAAATGTGAGGACGGACTATTAAATCCATCGGAAAACAGCGACAGCTAAACAGAAAAGGGTGTTCCCTCGCAACATAAGCGATCATCTTACTATGAATAATACCCATCCTTAGGTTAGGCTGCTGGCTGGTTAAAAAGCCCCAAATATACGAATTGCTACATTTATAGTGTGGAGGAATAATCCTGTGGCGTATTCTCTTTCATTAGTGGCTTGTGCAATCTCACCAACTAGGTTATGTAGTACTACATAGGTAGACTTATATCTCTGTCCAGCAACATAGTCGCTAACTTAATGAAGCTGTACTTGCCTAAGAAAGTGGAATATAAGATTTTATTCGTCAGTACTCTCTTATCCTTCCATCCTGTCCTCTTATTACTATCTTAAATTTTTGTATCTTAAATTTTTGTGTGCTTAGTCTAGAGATCATACGCTAGGATGTCCAAGTTTGCTAGGTCTAGGTCTTTCCCGATCCTTTCGACCTTTAGTTTCTGCAGTGAGTTATTTTTATTCTTGTTTACTCCTTCTCTTTTTTTTTGTCCTCCTACCATCTGTCTTCAGCACCCAGTTTCAACAAG
>NW_016195385.1:0-3038 GCF_001687245.7 Rhagoletis zephyria | reverse complement strand
GTGCCACGCCCCTTTATACAAACTCTATTATATATACCCGCCTATAAGCATCTACCATTGACATATCTGCATACCAAGTTTCGAGTTCATGTGACTTATGGTCTGGAAGTTATGGCTGATTAAAAATTTCACGCCTATGGGAGGTGCCACGCCCCCTTGTCGGATCCCAATTTGTTTCACCCTAGTATAGGCCCAGGTGTAATGGCAATACTCTGTCAAAACTTTCTTCGATTCTGTCCGTCCGTTTAGACTGCAACGTGGCACATACATACATACATACTTTCACAAATATATAGTAGATATTTAATAACTGCTTGAATTATTTATTTATTTTATTCTTATCCAAATGTCAAATTTTAAACACTAATTATTACTCTTAAAACATTTTAAAATATTTCTGATGAGGAGAGGTGGTGATCCCCGAAATAGCTGCTATAATNAAACATTTTAAAATATTTCTGATGAGGAGAGGTGGTGATCCCCGAAATAGCTGCTATAATTTCTACCGCTTAAGCATTGTTGTTTTTTCCATTTTTCCTAACAAACAAATCGTGGTACAAAGCTCAATAACACTATTTAAATAAATATGAAAACGCCAAATAAATATATGGGATGAGCCTGCCCTAAAAACTATGCAATGAATATATTTCATGTATGGAATTAACAATAACAACCACGCTGGCAAGCTTTAACTGCGGCAAATCTGCTGCACTTGATAGTAGTAGGTTGAATAAGGAAATAGATTAGCAACAAAAGCTTACGGGGTGTGCATAGCTCAGTGGTTAGCGCTTCTGACTTGGCACATCGATGACGCGGGTTCGNTAGTCGTTTTGTAATTATTAACAAATATACATTTGTCCCAACTAGAAGTCTTAAGTAAATTGCAGACTTTCGTGAACTATATATTTATTTCGCCATATCCAACTATGCCACTTGATCACTATAACCAAATCTTGGTTATTATAACTAAACCTTTTTTTGGGTGTAGAAAAAATGAAGTCTGATGAGATGTGGTGGTCCCCGAAATAGCTGCTATAACTTCTACCGCTTAAGCATTGTTGTTTTTTCCATTTTTCCCAACAAACAAATCGTGGTACAAAGCTCAATAACACTATTGAAATAAATTCTACACTCAGAAAAAGGTTTATTTATAATTACCAAGATTTGGTTATAGTGGCCAAGTGGCAAAATTGGATATGGCGAAATAAATATCTAGTTCACGATAGTCTGTAATTTACTTGAGACTTCTAGTTGGCACAAGTGTATATTTGTTAATAACAACAAAACGACAAAACGACGAGTGGACAATATTGTTAGTTGAATAAAATCATTGTTGAGCAAATATAAACAATGCTTTGGTTGATACAAGTTTTCAATTAATTTTGTGAACTTGCTGTAGACTTGAACCAGCTAACCGTTTATTATTGGAAAAAAATGTTTCAGTTTGACACAAATAAAAATATACTCGATGGTTGTTGTGTTTACTTCCTTCTTTTATTTGCATATATTAAGCATACAAAATAAATACATATTTACATAAATAGTTACTGGTGTACATAATACATATGTATATGGCGGTAAGAATTTCCTAAAAAGAAACGATGAAACAGGAACAGTCGTGCGAAAACCCAGGTCAATATCTGCTGAAGTGCTGGTTTAAGTATACTGCTTTGCTTTTCCTTGGCTAAATATATATATCCACTGAGAAATCCCGGTTGGCATCAAACTTTTTATTTTTAAATAACTATGCGCACACCGAAACAACTCGCGGCGATGGCGAAACTGAAACTGAGACAAACAAGTCTGGGCATGTCATAGCACCAGCGTTGCTATTTTAGCCGTTTTCCGGCTAGATTTAGCCGGTTTAATAGCAACTAGCCGGAGAAAATTCGATCTAGCCGGCAGCAGATTTGCCCTAGGAGAAAACCCTTTTGCTGACCTTTGCAACCTAGTTTTTAGTTTTCTTGTTTTGCCTATAAGTAATGCAGAAGTAGAGCGAATATTTAGTTCAATGAATATAATAAAAACTAAGCAAAGAAATCCAATGTGCGTTAAAACGTTAAACGCTATTTTATATATAAGATACGGTTTAAAACGTGAAGAAAAATGCTGCCATAATTTTACTGTAGATGACGATCTCTTAAAATTAATGAATTCAGGTGATATATACAATAGTGATTCATTTGATGATGAGGAATATACACTCGATATAAATTAATGGTGTTAACTAGTCTTTCGTTTCTTGCGATTTATTTAAATAAAGAATGTGAATTTTCACTAAAACATTTTAGCCGTTTTTTGCCAGAGTCTATGTGAAATTTCACTAAAACATTTTAGCCGCTTTTTTTTGCCAATCTAGCCGGTCGGCCCAAAAAGTTCTGGCAACACTGCTCTACTTTCGCAGTGATGGACATGCCATAGCTTACTGAGCGCTCTGTGACCACACGAGTGTTTCACCCATATACGAACAGCGGTAGCGGAGCAATGATTTCCACGCACACAGTCTCATTCATTGAATCGTTTTTATGCAATGGTCGGCTTACTAGCGCATTCAAACGATTCAATAAGTGGGACGCGTGCATTTCTCAGCTGGCGCTCTTCGTATGTGAAACACACATGTGCTCAGAGAGCGCTCAGCATTATTTAGAGGTAGCTCACAAGCAGGGGTCGGCAAAAATGAAACTGTGACTGTGTTGGTGAGAGCGCGATGAGAGCACAAACAAGCGTTCGTCGCTTGAATGGAATGAAAGTATGTATGTTTTTTTGTTGGTTGATACGCAAGCAGTGTATAAAAATTATAACCTGCCACATATTGACAAATTTTCGCTTTAATTTTTTTTATTTTGTATTCTAATTTAATTTTATTTTTTTTTTTTTTGTACTGATAGCGCATGCGCAACGGTAATGGTAGCCAGTTCAAACTTGCGCCTTAATATATTCAAATTGATCAAGTTATAGAACTTTTTAGACTTTTTTCTAGAAATGCATGTACAGTGCCGAACAGAAGTATTGGTACAGTGAATTTTTCGCAATATATG
>NW_016195384.1:0-3038 GCF_001687245.7 Rhagoletis zephyria | reverse complement strand
CGACAAAGCACTCGATACTTTCGTTAGGGGATTATCAGGCAATTTATCTGGCTCATCGGTATGAAGGAACCTGCCGACCTATCTGAAGCTTTGCATTTATGCATTAAACTGGAGAACCAAAACTTCAGGGCAGTGCACGCAAACAATCAATGTAGTTTACCTAGAAAACCCAACTATTTGCAGCAAAAACCTGCACTTCCTCTAAGAAACCTTTCATACCCTTATCAACTCTTCTATCGACAGATTGCACATATACCCCGACCGCTTCCTCCTATCAATCGATTTCCCCAACAACCCTAATATCCACAACTTCAATACCACCAACCCCAATACCAACAACTCCAGTACCAACAGCCACAGTACTTCAACAGGTCAAGTAATCAAACTAATAGACCCATGGCCGCAACAGCCGAAACCATACACACCTATGGAAGTCGACCAATCTCTCCAGACAAGGAATGTGAATTATATGAATAGACCGAGTTATAATATTTCCGCGTCAAAGCGTCCACCCCCAACCCAGACAAATCAATACATTAAAAATATTCCTAATAAGATTCAAAGAATTAACCATGAAGCTAGCGGAAACCAATACGACATCGACGGATATGACGCAATCTACAACGACGCACAAGAAACCCAATCTTGGGACGAAGACTACTATCAGGAATATTCAAAAAATGCACATAGCGGCCAAAAGGTTTGCGAAGAATTTTGTGATGTTCATTTTTTAGGCTAACGCACTCTGCATGCATATTCAGTGCAAAACCGGTAATGGAGAGGTACTAAAATTTCTTATAGACACTGGTCCATTAAAAACGAAATACAACCCTCATTAGCAAAAAGTCCACTACCAAACCAAAATATTTTTTACGCAAACTCAGTCGGAGGAAAAATCAAAATATCCCATCACATTTTTTTAAATCTTTTCGGCTTAAACGACGAAAACTTTGGATTTTTCATTTTGCCCTCAGGTAGATCATTCCATGGTATCCTCGGCAACCACAGCCTCAAACAGTTAAACGCAGTAATACCCACTTCCACTTATATGACAATCAAAAATGGCAAAAAAGTCAAAATCAAACAGCTAGTATCCAAATCTGTCAATAGTTTAGAAATCAAAATAGAGCACATGTCAGAGATGCAGAAAGGAAAGCTCCATGACCTCTGTAACCAGCACTCCAAACCGTTTGTGGAACCCGACGAAAAGCTGACCTGTACAACTGCAGTAAAAGCAGAGATTAGGACAAAAACCGACAACCCAATCTACTCTCGATGCTATCCATATCCGATGTCATTAAAATCGGAGGTCGAAAGACAAATTAACAAACTTCTAGATGATGGCATTATAAGACCATCTCGCTTACCCTATAATTCACCTGTGTGGATAGTAGACAAGAAACCAGATTCCCTAGGCAATAAACAGTAAAGACTTTTTATACATTATCGAACCGTCACAATCGCAGACCGCTACTCAATTCCCGAAATTAACGAAGTTCTTTCCCACTTAGGAAGCAACACATTTTTTTCAGTCGTAGATTTAAAAAGTGGTTTCCATAAATAATGGAAAATATGATATTTCCAATTCCACGGAAGCATAAAGAACACAGATCCTTCCAAGGTCTATCAGGTTATTACCGCCGCTTCGTTAAAGACTATGCGAAGCTCGCTAAACCCCTGACAGCCCTTTTAAGAGGGGAGGAAGGACTTATGTCCAAAACCCAATCAGCAAAAAAACAGATAACACTTGACGAGGAAGCAATCGCAGCGTTGCAAAAAAAAACTAAAAACGTTTTAATTTCAAGAGATGCTATGCTGACCTACTCCAATTAAAATAAAGATTTTGAGCTCACAACTGATGTTTCTAATTACGCAATAGGCGCAGTTCTGTCACTTTCATTTCTAGGACTCTTTCGAAGAAGGCGAAGAAAATTACGCAGCTAACGAGAAAAAAATGCTCGCCATCGGCAAAAGTTAAAATGTATACAGAGCATCAACCCATAAGGTATGCGCTCAGTAACAAAAATAACGACAGTAAAATGAAGCGCTGAAAAGCGATCCTCGAAGGGTATAACTATGAGCTAAAATACAAACCTGGCAGAACGAACGTGGTAGCAGACAGACTATCCCGACCATCGCAGCAGGAGCAAATTATTTCTTTAACAGCGACTCAGCATGGTAATGAAAGTTCATCTCAAAACCTAATTCCTTACACGGATGCCCTGGCTAATGCAATCAAGAACCAGTTATTCCTCAGTACCGCAGACACTTCATCTTATCAATTTTAAATACCCTTCCCTACTTATCACAGGCATATTATTGAAGAAACCGAGTATACAGAAGAGATATTAATAAACCATCTTAAGCGCTATGTAATGGCACCCTGTCCATTTCATTTTAAATCGAAATCAAAACATATGGGCAACCTCGTCATCTGCCTTGTATAAAGGACAGCGATAGCGATGGGAGAGGGAGAGTTTGGACACAACAGCCAACGACAGAACAACACAATTTGGAAACGACGACAAAGGCGAACGACGAACGGGGAGAAACAAAGAGCACGGAACAATCTAGAATCTTTTTTGCAATACAGCTAGTTTTACCTTTATATTAGCTTTGTATATTCAACAAATGTTACAAATAAATTGCAGTAACACACTATTTAAATCCTTTAGTTACCAATGCAATCTTTATAGAAGACTACATCCTGGGTAAAATTCAAACTATATATCCAACACATTTTAGCAGGTATACAGAATACGATACACACGGAAAATAGTAAAAGACCTAGGACAAGAATCTGAGCAGGAGTCCGAAATAATTAAAGAGCATAAAAGAGCGCACAGGAATTCAACCGATAATAAAGCCCAAATTCTAGAAAAATTTTGCTTCGCTCAAATGAATTCAAAGATTAGGAAAATCGCTAAGAAATGTAAGATATACCATGAAAACAAATATGAAACGCACCCCTCAAAACTAGTTTTAAAGTCAACCACAGTTCCGAATTATCCTGGACATGTAGTTCATATCGACATTTA